>NW_028301540.1:4942500-5110000 GCF_042242905.1 Orbicella faveolata
AAAATTCTGTTAACTGTAACGGGAAAAAAATAACCGTTAGCCGTAAAAAAGCTAAAATTTTAATCGTTAATCGTAAAAGCCACCACCCCATTGAGACCCTCAGACATAGAAAAGGAGGTTTACTTAACTAAATAAATACTCGGTACGGCAAAGAGAAGAAAAAGTGAGCAAGAGAAAGATTCTTTGATTGCACAGTCCAAGCCTTAAAGTGCACAGTACAAAGACGAGTGGGCGGTTGAGGTTTTCAGAACTTAACAGCAGCGCGCGAGCAAAAATTCCCTTTACTTGACCCGGTAAACATGTTCAAAGATTATGACCTTCACCGCTTGCAAAGTCTTGAAGAGGGGTTGAAAGATCTGGACAGTCTTTCTCTAAACCATTGGCTCACAAAATTCGTCCAAGAAGTTGCGAATAAGAACGGTGGTCGTTAACCGCCTCTTTCCTTCAGGAACGTTTTTGAATTGTACTGAAAACGTAAACGTTAACAGCAAACAATAAGAAGTAATAAAGGTTTGTTTATGTTCTGTATTTTTCTAATTATTTTCCAAACACACGTGTTTGGATATCAAAACACGCTGTTCTTCACGCCGCGATGTCAAAGTGCATGCAGTGACCTAAATGCGGGCATACAATTGGTCTATCACCTTACGAATTATGAATGAGTTTGAGAGGCGCAAATGTCATTTTTTAAAACTTACTTAAATGCCGCCATCCATTATTATCCTTCGCTAACAAACAGGTGTTTCTCGCACGACTGCTAATTAAAAAAGGTTTACATCGGACTAGTCTGGCATCTTCCATCTAAATTATATTTGAACTTGGCTAGCTAACAAAACAAAAATTCAATACAAAATACGATAAAGAATTGGAATAGGGGCTAATCAAAGGAACTACATCCAATCGATTTGTTTCGGGACGTAGCTTAGAAAATATGTATAACACGCCAGGGGGGATTTGAAAATAAAACAGCGCTATGGCAGTATTGATTTGTTGTCAGTGAAACGACATTGGAATGTAGGAATGCTTTTGATGTATTTCATACCAAGAAAAGATGATTCATCATCTCTTGTGATCCATTCTGCCACCAAAGCTTTAAGCATTGCGAGTCTCGTCGTTCATACTCACTACTTGAAGAAAGTATCATCGCGATCAGGTTCCTAGGAAAAGGTAGGAATATTGAACAATAAGCAAAGTAATTGTTTTTAAGTCAAGAGTTTATTTGGACGATGTCCCTGACCGGAGGGTCATTCACTCGACCTGATTTCTTAGCTTCGACAAGGCCAATCTTTACTTTACTGAGAAAGAAAATCAAAGGAGTGAGAAATATTACATCGGTTTCATCTATAATTTATACCCAGTGTTAAGTTAATCAGTCATACTTTGGAAGCGTCTTATACTGAACAGTATGCCTTCGTTGCGCTGTTTTTGGCGGTAAAGTGAACATAAAAGAAAGCACTTGTTTTAAATCAACGAAGATCATCGTTATATTGTGCATTAAAAGTGGTATTACAGGCTAGCTTTTATCCTAGAATGGCCCTAAGAATTTAAATATATTCTTCAGCAATGGAAATTAGTTTTTATTTCTTTTTTAGAGAATGGAAGTTAATTTTTAAAAATTATGTTAACCGCAACTTAAAAAAAAATAACTGTTAGTCGTAAAAAAGCTAAAATTTTAACGGTTAACCGAAAAATCCACAACCCCATTGAGACCCTCAGACAACGGAGGTTTGCTTTCCTTAATATCGAGCGTCTGCTATAACATCAAATATAAATATTTTGTCACAGCTATGGAGACAAAGTGCTGAAATAAGATGTAACGTTCGACATTGGAACGATTTGATGTGAAATACCGTAGCAATATGTGTCGGCTTAAATCGAACTAGCCACAATCGACATTCCATGTACAGTCAAATCTCGCCTTGCGGACACCCCGCTATTACAGACACTCGCTATTACAGACAAAATCCAGATCTCCAGCGAAACCTATAGAGGTTTGACTGGAAATGACTCTCGCTGTTACAGACTCTCGCTATTACGGAATTACGGACACTTTTGGTGCAACCAAAAGAAACATTTTATTGTTTTGACTCTCGATAAAGCGGACACCATGAAGTTCTCATATAACATAACGTAAACTTGCAGTCTGTTGCTCGCTGTTTCTCTGAAACACACCAAAAAGACTTCTGGAATATATATTTTTGCATCAATTAGTTCGGTAGCTGTACAACTTTGCTTTTTCACTTCATCTTGCGTCTTTTCCTTCCAGACTCTTTAGGAGAGATCTAGCCCTCATCTTCCAATCTCAACGACTTCTAAGTACTTTCACCATTGTTGATAAGCTTGTCATAGACTATGTTATTTCACGTATGTTAAAGGCACTTTTTTTCTCACACCCCGCTATTACGGACTCTCGCTAACACGGATACTAAACGAAGTCCTGAGCGTGTCCGCGACAACGAAAGTTGACTGTACGTCTCAAAGAAAATTATTAATCTGGCTGCACATACTCCCATTGAATATTTACTATATTTTTGAGGAAACAAAATAACTCATCTGCCACAAGGTTTACCAGCTGGGACATTTATGTTCATGTGATTATTCATTATTTGATTCGCTTATACTTTTCTCCACATTTCAGTGGTTAAGGTTTTTCCGGGCAATAAGTGTAACTTATTTAACCATAGTTTTAACCATAGTCACAAATTTTGTCGTTCTTGTGGTGTTAAACTCTGCCCACGTCTGCCTAGAGAACAAAGAAGATTGACCGAAATGAATATTTATAGCTAAACACAAGCGCAAAAAAACGGAAGCAAACATCTTTTCAAGAAAACTGTTTGACGATTCCTGCTAGCATAGTCTCCTTTCTCTGTTTTTCTTTAGACGTGACGTTACATAAAGCATGCATTAGCTTTGTTTAGGGTCCGGACGCACTGGGCTGACAAAATTTGTTCGGCCCTTCCAAAAATCTCGAGAAAATTTGTTTCTGCCAAATTTTCAATTTGTCAAGCGTGGGCGCACTAAGACACAGCAAAATGTTTGTTAACCACAAGTGTCAATTACATGGCAATAAACACCTTGGATCAAGATGGCTACTTTCAATTTGATCAGTCGTGATGTAACTTGTACATGTACTCGGCTGACTCAGGTGGTTTGCATACGGATGTGTGTACGGATACGGTCGGCTTACATAAAAGAAAAAGAAAAAAATGAAGCCTTGGATCCCCATTTATACTCCTGGGGGGAGAGAGGCACTGTGAGAGTTAAGTGTCTGGCCCAAGAACACAACACGGTGTCCCCGGCCAGGGCTCGAACCCGGACCGCTCGCTCCGGGGACGAGCGCACTAACCATGAGGCCACCCTGCCTCCCACACGGTTTACATAGGTATGTACAAATTGAATAGTACTTGGCCCTGGAGATGCTGCTGGAACGTAAACTTGGGAACCGTAATAGTTGTATTCTGAGTAAGGATCGTTATGCAGCATACCGAGGTACGAATCCTCCATCTTCACCTTTTGATTGCCGCGCAAATATGAAATAATTTTTTGCGGGCTTCGGACTGAAGTATTCCGACTAAAAACATAGGCAGCCCATACGTTGTTTGTGATCTACATACATGACAATATCGCATTACGTATTGAGCCATTTAAGAGAATGTATGAGAAATCGAATTGAATGGTTCGAAAATCGTCAGTTCTAAATTCAACTTGCAGTAAAGGATTTAAATAAAAGTAGCTTACCTTACCCTGCGCTTGTGTTATTTTGATGTCTCTGAGGTGGCTGAGTCGTCCTAATGCCATTTAGACGATTTAAACTTTCCAAGGTTTGCTTTCCACTTACCCATTTACGCTTACTTCCCATATCGTTCACAATGGAAACCGGCCGACATTTATTCCATCAAGACCTGGTGTTAATAAACGTTAATGGTATCTCTTTTTGATCAAAATCAAAGACGGTCTTTGTTGGTAATCAGAAATATACCAAAGGCTTTTCAACGATGGCCGTGTGCCACAGTCCACCCAGGACTTAAACTGGCTGAAAAACACTACTGAATGTTCAGAATTCTTTTTTGTAAGCAAACGAAATAAAATTTGTACGGCCAGCTGGGACATTTATAATGTTCACGCTTCATGTGACTATTCATTTTTAGTATCACCCAACTAGTGGACTAATGCAAATCCTGCATGTTGATTGGCTACGCTACTAGGGGACTATTAGTAATAGTCATCGAGTAGCGAAATCGGCGCCATCGAGCGTGACGCTTTCTTTCGTTTTATTCCCAAATAAATATTTCTTCAACTTGCATTTGCTAACTTTATTATTGCCTTTTCTGTCCGACTAGTTGGGTGATACTAAAACAATTAGACCCTTCGCCCTCAAGGGCCACGGGCTATTGACCCGTAGCCCTTCCGGGCTACGGGTCTAATTGTTAAGTATTAGCCCTACATTTTATACGTTGGACACTAATCGTGATATTTCAGTGGTTAGGGTTTAGTTCGTGCATCAACTTTAATTCATAAACAACGTTCTCTAAAATTTTACGGTGTGTACACCTTGCCAGGTTTAACGATGAAGGTTTTGTCTGACTAGAGCGCAAAGGGGATTGACTGTAATGAGTCTAAAGCATTCTTGCTCTACTTTGTCTACCAAGCTAAATAAGACGATTGAAATTAGATTCTCGTTTCTCTATTAAAGTTGTTGTTTTAATTTTCATGCAAATTTCTCTTGAAGATGTCTATCTTGGCAAAGCTTTGTTTCCTGGTGTTGTTAACTGGCATTGTTCTGGGTAATAAATCACCTGAGGACTTTGTGGAAGATAAGATTTTTTTGTTCAAATAAATACATATTAGCGTTGCTCCCGAGCGCACCGAAGGCGCGCGCTAGCGGAGCATCCACAGCTATAGAAATTAGTAAGCCCATCAAGCCGAGAAAATTTGGTTATGACGTCATGTCTGTCCATACGTCCGTACGCCCGTACGCACGGATTAGGCCTGGGGACGAGTTTGCCTTTGTCCTTGATTTGGAGTCCTTCTTACGCAAAGGGTCAGGAAAAAACATTTTCGGTTCGTTTAGAGTAAAATAAAGTTGAGAGGTTTTTTTTCACACGTTGAAAACTGATCTGGACATTTCATTTCAACTTAAACGAATCGATTGCATGAAAAGGCGGCAAAATCGTTGCATGTTGTTCACATTTTAAGTTGAATGAAAGACGTGAAGAAAGCGTGCTGGAGGACATAGATCTTCGTGAATATTTCTCGCTTTATTTGCTTATCTACAACATGGCAACTTATGCCAAGTGATTTACGATAACCTCTTAACGGGAAGATCCGAGATAATTGCCGACCTGAACATGTACAAGTCAAAAACAGCGAGGGTTGAAGCACTGTTTACAGTTTACCGTTCCTGTGGCTGACGAAGGCCGGAAAATTAATTGAGCTGAAATAAAAGTGAGCTCAGAGCCGGTCAAGTTCACTGAAGAGATGGATAAAAGACTGTTAAAAGCTACATCGAAAGGAAGGAAGAGATCGATCTTCGCTGATAATTCATATAATGTATATGTGATTTGTCAGTAGTGTGCGTATAACTAAACTGTTGTGTTTGTCTCCCATATTACTGGGCTAGTTTGAAAGCCGCAGAATTTAGACCAAATACCTGCGAAATCCCCGTGACGTAGCTCCTCGAAGGTGATTTCTAAGTATTGCAGTTCTCCATGTAACTTAAAACTAAGCATAACAGTAATTAGCAATTCAACACTTAAATTTATTATTATTAAATAAATTTAAAAAAATTCAACACTTGAATCTCAACCAAATCTATCAAATAAACCAAGAGACACGCTGTCTAACTGCATTCACAGGAAACCACAATTTTCAGAAGCGGATTGGTTGTATGTGTACGTGTGAAGAAGGACCATTCTGTTCCTCTGGCCTCCCCCCTACGGGCGATCCCTGCCCCGAAATGGCAGACGTTTGTTGTCAAATGGTGAGTTGAATATTTAGGTTCCCAGATCTCTTGCGGAGGACGCCGTAGCGATATGGAAACGAGAATACTGAATATTAATATTAGAAATTAATGAATACTCTCCGTGTCACAATATAATGAAGGAGTGAAACTTAATTAATTTTTCTGATTCTCTTCTTTTATTTTGTCTCTGCAGTGAGAAGCCGTCTCAAATGATTTGCAGTTTTCTTTGTTAGTACTATGAAAGAGGAAATTGGATGACTTGAATTAAACCTGTGAAAACTGCTGTCTAAGGCTAGTTGCTTCTCTGTCTCGTCCGATTGCTCTGCCTTTTTTACGACATTTTGTTCTCCTTGAAGGCGCCTACATACCGAAGTACCGCAGTTAGGAAAGTAATATCATGGGTGACAAATTACTCCTTAATTTTATAATTATAAAATTGCGATGGCAACGTTTCCCATGTCTCAATGTCAAGATGACGTACAGGATTTTAAAAGATGATCTTATAGGTTAAACTTTGCACATTTTCGCTTGAATTTCACCTTAGCCATTTTGTTTGGTCGTTTTATAAACTTTTAGCGATGACATGAATGGCATTGAGCGGATTTTTGAGCGTTTTACACGCGCGTCGTTACTAGCCGGTTCGTTCATGACGATACAATGAACAAGTTACGAAACTACGACTGTAAGCGTAATTTGTCGCCCATAATATTAAAAGGTAACCAAATGGTATACTCGTGAAATTAGAAAATCATTTCAGACTTGCGTTTTGTCAATTCTAATAATTTTGACAAAACGCGCGTGAAATTATTTCCTAATTTCACTCGTCACCTATGCTAATTTCCTGAAATATCGAGCAACCCTGCGGAACAAGCGATACAATTTTACCGAGGGTAGTCAATCGCCAAAGCGGCACGGACCCTTCAAAAGCATAGCGACCTCAAACACAAATTGACTTGTTTTGCGAAGAAACAATGGAAATCTCACTGGCACATGCAGTGCACAACAATCTTAATCCAAATGATATGATATTTGTTACAAAGTGACCCGTGTGTTTTGATGCAAGTATAAACTCTTTTCAACAAGAATTCCCTTTTCCGTTCTCTGCTACCCAATATTGAAAGCAATTTCACTTTATTGGGTTGGATCAGCTGAAATATGGAACACATTTTAGCTACTTCAAAGTTGCGTCCCCTCGTTACCCTAAATTTCCGACTACCCGAAAGTACCGATACGAAAAGGATGCTACATCGGAACTTTAAGATTCCTTGGGGGACACAAAAATACGAGACATTAGTTAAAGTTAAAGATCTAAATGACACTGCAGCCGTCTTTAATTTCCACGTGTGCAACCCTAAAGAATATTTTGATAAGCATAAACATTAGAGAATTCTCCTGCAGGACACCCTAAGACGAAAATTGACGAGCATTCCCGCCCATTTCACAAGGTAACCCTCGATTTTTCCCCCTTTTTAATGCAACTTCTCAGCGACTAATTTTTTTCGGTTTGGTTTCCTCGTACTCCTACATCAGAATCGCTACAATGCACGTTTTTTACGGAGATAAGTAAAATGTAGTACGTACAGCAGAACTAAACGTAGTCCTTGTTTGACAAGGAAAAATTGGGTATAGGCTGTTTTCGGGGTATCACTTGCTTCACTTCGCTTGGTTTTTCTCTCGCTAAGACAGCAAGTTCGTCACGTAGCTAAAGCAGCCTTAGGATGCTCAGGGTAAAATATTGTTTAGCTATCGGTAGATAGCACTCTGTTATAATGTTATCATTGATTGTGATGGCCACTGGCCACTATGCTACGCTCTCTCGTGGTGTACTTTGAAATATTCCATTTATCACTTCAATTACATACAAATGTTGGAACAACAATCAGCAATGTTTCACAACTGCCACTTGTTTCATTTTTAAAACCAGTAAAAGTTGCCTTTACCTTGGTTTCAGGAAGTTCTTCTAGTTCCTGTATGGAGAAAAACATATCCAAGGACTTTAAGCCATTGTTTAGCGTCTAATCCATGCAAGATGTTTTTCAACCTCTATATAAACTGTTCAAAATCTAGATAAAACTTTTTTCGTAAGCGCCGGTCAAAGGCGCCGCGAGTTGTCGAAGCTAATGTTCATGCCCTACATTTTTCACGCTTGTGTTAAAATTAGAAGTTCATTCATGGCGTAAAACGGACCAAAAGTGCCATGGAAATGTCAAGAGAGACGCCATCTAGGGTTGCAAACAGAGATTGCAATAAAGGTAGAAACATTAGTCAATTCTTTGTTCTTTACCTCTCCATTAGGATTGTTTGCACTGACCGGAGGTCCAAAGGTAGTATCAGTAACAGAAACGATTAACAGTAAAAAGAAGACAAAACTGAGGTGGTCCATGTTCAACCTAGAATGCAATAATAACACATAACATTTATTACCAATGACAAGAAGTTTAACAGACCTCCTGAAAGTTGCATCAACAACGATTTTGGTTAATGTTTGAAACAAACTGATGGTTGTTAAAGAGATAGTTGGAAGACAGAAGATACCAAAAAAATGACTTACTGTTTTCCACGCTGTACACTTGACTATTTCAGCAAAACCTGCTAAACCTCTAGGTGGAATCGCTCTGAACAGGTTGCTTTATATCGTAAAACCCCGTTGTACCCACGAAAGTAAATTTTTTTCCTATTTTGTTGCCTTTGTTTGCTTTGTCTTTGTTTGTATTAAATCAAAATATTTCTAGCCGCGTTCTGTTCAGTTTCTGCATTTATTAGTTTATTTGTGTGCACCTTTTCCGTGCAGATTAAATGTAGATTAGTTTTTTCACGTCATGTTATGTAATCGCTTATTATTAATTACGTAACGTCATTTAGTGTTATTCTTTATGTTCAAAATTATGAATTGTGAATGAGTTTGAGAGGCACAAATGCCATTTTTTAAAACTTACCAAAATGCCGCCATTCATTATTATCCTTCGCTAACAAACAAGTGTTTCTCGCACGACTGCTAATTAAAAAAGGTTTACATCGGACTAGTCTGGCATCTTCCATCTAAATTATATTTGAACTTGGCTAGCTAACAAAACAAAAATTCAATACAAAATACAAAATACGATAAAGAATTGGAATAGGGGCTAATCAGAGGAACTATATCCAATCGATTTGTTTCGGGACGTAGCTTAGAAAATATGTATAACACGCCAGGGGGGATTTGAAAATAAAACAGCGCTATGGCAGGAGTACCCAACGACACTTTAACTGGAAATTTAATATGTGACTTCTCAAGCACTGATTCTGTGTTCCCACGTCAATTACCATTAATAAGCAGCTTTCCTGGGAAAAAAATATCCGCTCTTCACTGCTAGCAAGATCGACTTTATTTCATAAAACTCCCAGCCAGACATAATGAAAATTTTGAATACCGAGCTAGAAAAATGGCAATTAGCCAAGTAGCCAGCCAGCAGTAAAGGGTAACATTGCAAATGCCAGCAAGGCAATTATAGGCGAAAAAATGTTCTGGCCAGCGTTTTGACTTAGATTAAAAACAAACGCATTGTTTAGGACCTTTATTCAACAGCCTATTGTCTGTTGACTATTATTAGAGATAAATTAGCAATATGTGGTTATTTTTGCCGCTATAAGCAAAATCTACACTTTGATATGTTATCACTTAAAAACAATACAACTTACCATTTATGTCTTAAGCGGATCGGACAAGGTGTCTCCCAGCACGTTGTTTTCCGATACTTCAGATGTCTTCCAGGTTCAGCATACGTGTGACAGTTTGGCACTTTGCGTTCTGACATCTAAAACGATTCACACTTATGTTTAAAATAAGATCCCTCTAATCCTTTTAGACATTCAGATCAAACTTGCTTTCACCAAAGAAATGCCTGTTGCAAAATTACTTTTATATAACGCTGTAAGGGAAATGAACAAAAAATAATATTGAAGTCCTTTACTACTACATATCGGTTTACTTCTACATTGCTAGCCCAATAATGATTGTAATTTCAACAACAGCAACACACTTTATATGTTTACCCCGATTTAGTAGTTTACAATTATTTCTAATGATTTTTTTGAAAAATAAAGGGTTATGCCAGCTCCTTAAAACAACCAAAGGGAGCTGGTTTAGTGCTGATTAGTAACACCATGTTTACCTCAAAAGTATTGAAAAACGTGTTTTTCATTTTCTTTGGACAACTGTCTTCTCTGAGCTTCCCACTCTGGAATTGCGAGATAAAAGTGTATAAACCACATTAGAATCTTTATCATAAAATGAGTAAAAAAAATCTCGATAATTCATACCTTGAATGTTGGTGATCCATCTCAGTCCATGTCACTGATCCATGCCTTACCCAAGACTGCAAAGCACTGTCAAAACAACTTTCACAAAATTAATTTAACTTGAAAGCTAAACAACCAAAGACACACATTCTTAGAGGTAGTTTACCGTAAAAATTTCATAAATACCCATTGACGGGATGTTTAAAGCCGTTCACCGTAAAAGTTTCACACAGTTAAGGGCAAAGTTTCACAGCAAAGACCCCAGCATTGTTAGAATGTTATAGGCCGTTCACCGTAAAAGTTTCACACAGGTAAGTGCAAAGTTTCGCAGCAAAGACCCCCGCATTGTTGGGATGTTACAGGCCGTTCACCGTAAAAGTTTCACACAGTTAAGTGCAAAGTTTCGTAGCAAAGACCCCGGCATTGTTGGGATGTTACAGGCCGTTCACCGTAAAAGTTTCACACAGTTAAGTGCAAAGTTTCGCAGCAAAGACCCCGGCATTGTTGGGATGTTACAGGCCGTTCACCGTAAAAGTTTTACAGGCCGTTCACCGTAAAAGTTTCACACAGTTAAGTGCAAAGTTTCGCAGCAAAGACCCCAGCATTGTTGGGATGTTACAGGCCGTTCACCGTAAAAGTTTCACACAGTTAAGTGCAAAGTTTCGCAGCAAAGACCCCGGCATTGTTGGGATGTTACAGGCCGTTCACCGTAAAAGTTTCACACAGTTAAGTGCAAAGTTTCGCAGCAAAGACCCCGGCATTGTTGGGATGTTATAGGCCGTTCACCGTAAAAGTTTCACACAGTTAAGTGCAAACATTCGCAGCAAAGACCCCGGCATTGTTGGGATGTTATAGGCCGTTCACCGTAAAAGTTTCACACAGTTAAGTGCAAACATTCGCAGCAAAGACCCCGGCATTGTTGGGATGTTATAGGCCGTTCACCGTAAAAGTTTCACACAGTTAAGTGCAAAGTTTCGCAGCAAAGACCCCGGCATTGTTGGGATGTTACAGGCCGTTCACCGTAAAAGTTTCACACAGTTAAGTGCAAACATTCGCAGCAAAGACCCCGGCATTGTTGGGATGTTACAGGCCGTTCACCGTAAAAGTTTCACACAGTTAAGTGCAAACATTCGCAGCAAAGACCCCGGCATTGTTGGGATGTTACAGGCCGTTCACCGTAAAAGTTTCACACAGTTAAGTGCAAACATTCGCAGCAAAGACCCCGGCATTGTTGGGATGTTATAGGCCGTTCACCGTAAAAGTTTCACACAGTTAAGTGCAAACATTCGCAGCAAAGACCCCGGCATTGTTGGGATGTTATAGGCCGTTCACCGTAAAAGTTTCGCACAGTTAAGTGCAAAGTTTCGCAGCAAAGACCCCGGCATTGTTGGGATGTTACAGGCCGTTCACCGTAAAAGTTTCGCACAGTTAAGTGCAAAGTTTCGCAGCAAAGACCCCGGCATTGTTGGAATGTTATAGGCCGTTCACCGTAAAAGTTTCACACAGTTAAGTGCAAACATTCGCAGCAAAGACCCCGGCATTGTTGGGATGTTATAGGCCGTTCACCGTAAAAGTTTCGCACAGTTAAGTGCAAAGTTTCGCAGCAAAGACCCCGGCATTGTTGGGATGTTATAGGCCGTTCACCGTAAAAGTTTCACACAGTTAAGTGCAAACATTCGCAGCAAAGACCCCGGCATTGTTGGGATGTTATAGGTCGTTCACCGTAAAAGTTTCACACAGTTAAGTGCAAAGTTTCGCAGCAAAGACCCCGGCATTGTTGGAATGTTAAAGGCCGTTCACAGTAAAAGTATTGCTATTAATAGCATCATTACTCGTTAACTCGTTAACAAAATGTATCAATCAGATCAGTGTAATGTCATAAATATACACTGGACGATCAGCATAAAAGATTCACAAACTTAATCTCGTGATTTCATCAACAAATTTGCTCATCTTTTCTTGGGTACAAGTCCATGACATCGGGTAACGTTTGCAGCATCTTTAGCTGTGCTTCTTATAGTTCACGCAGTTAATTTTACACCTGAAAAATGATATGTTTTAGAAAATGTAACATACTGCACAATCCCTCTTATACCGGCGTCCTCCCCCCGTCCACACACACACACACACACATGCATCCAAATACCCACACAGCCACGGACACATAATAATATACAAAACTGGTGATACTATCGGGCCCCTCAATGTAAGATCTAGATCAAGAACTATGTTCACAAAAATAGCTCATTCATGAGAGAATTCAATGAAATGTCTTTGATTTTAACTGATGTTACATTGTTGAAAATTACATTCCCTGGGGCAGGTCAAAGAAGCAAGGATTTAACTGTTTAAGAAAAATAATTGTGGAATAATTTTTTACCGCTCATTTCGTCATCGAACTATAACCCCAGAAGCGTGAATTCAGTGAATGGTGTGAACTGGTGCCACGCCTCTCCCCTATTTTTTCGTGTGCCATGTTTCGCGCTTTGCATTAGCTACATGAACTGAACCGCGCGATAATTGTTCCACCACAAAATCACTGTCTGTGCCATCATAAAAAGAAGGACAATAAGGCGAAATGTCTCTATTTCCGGTAACAACGCAGGCATACAAAATAACTTGTTCTCTAACAGAAACTGAATGTGCGAAAAACACGCGCGTTAACAAATGGGAACGCATAAGAAATTAAATTACACATTATTGTCCTGGCGCTATCGACACCGAAAGAACGGAATCTGGAATGACATGATTGCCTTCTGGTCTTTTCTGACCTTTGACATGGCAAGCCTTTGTATTCCCTTTTAAATCCTAAAGTACAGTACAATTAGCATTGAAATAGATCAATCAGGTGTGTTGGTCAACAGCTCTTTCAGGGCAAATATTCGGCGATACTAAAAGGCAGCAATAGGTAATCAGCCTTCAGTTATATAAAGAACACGATCGGACTTCAGTAAAGAAACCGATGGAAACAATACTTTCTTACACCGGGAAAAAATAATCATTTCAATATCTCGTCAGTTTGTCCAAGACGCGGCAAATGTGTTTCAATAGCTCATGTTTTAACGTTCGACGAGTTAAAAAGCGGTCATGATCGACTGCAGCACCGGGATCGGATGTTACTGTTCATTAAAATTACAGAATTGAAATTACACTTGGAAGTAGGATCACTGTGGATGAATGCACTGACAGTTTCGAAAACCCTTCCAAGTTCTGAGACATATTGGGCCTTTTCTTGCTTTCACTGTCTTCACTGAAGCGGCACTTTCCGTTGGGTTTGAAATACAATACAGTGGCGAATACAGTTTGAAAACCTGCGCCGGCTTTTCCCGCACACATTGCTTAAACATTATCACTGAATATTAAATATATAGCCTGATTCAGCTAGTTCAACTCCAAAGTAGTTCTTACCTGAACCTTTGAATTTATCAGTGGAGTCCTCAGAGTTCTCTGGCTGCCAAACCCTCAAACAACTGGTCGGCAAAATCTGATCGCGTTTGAAACCGACCGTTGGACACAAAATTATACGGGAACAATGTTTTAGTTACAAAATATTACGAGGTTACCCGAGTCTCACCGGGCCTCAGGCAAAAATGTGAAAAGACTGCACGAACCAACAAACGTCATCACCAGATACCAGTTGTCTCAAGGTAGAACATGAAAGCAGAACAGACGATGATTTTCCGCGACCGGATCAACGGTGGTGAAACATGCAACTGAACGTGGGAAAAAGGAGCGTCAAGGGAAAAGAAACCGATCTAATTTCACACTATAAATGACAGCAGAACAGACTTCTATTGTTTGCTGGTAAATAAAACTTTAATAAACAACTAACATTATATTGTAAGCATGTTTTCAAACAAAAGGTCAAGCAGTCAGAGAGTGTCAAGTGACACACTTCAGTCAGTGATCGCATCCGGAATGTAATTTCCAGCCAGAACTGATTAGTAAAACCACAATGTAAGTTATTTCAACACCAAAAAAAGTTTTCCAGCTAGCTAGCTCTCGATAAGCTAAATTCTCAGCAAGATTCTGTTTCATGCTAAAATTCCCAGCCAGCTCAACTTTAGTCTGCAGAGCGGATATTTTGCGGAGCGGATCCGACGGGTACTCCTGCTATGGCAGTATTGATTTGTTGTCAGTGAAACGACATTGGAATGTAGGAATGCTTTTGATGTATTTCATACCAAGAAAAGATGATTCATCATCTCTTGTGATCCATTCTGCCACCAAAGCTTTAAAGCATTGCGAATCTCGTCGTTCATACTCACTACTTGAAGAAAGTATCATCGCGGTGAGGTTCCAAGGAAAAGGTAGGAATATTGAACAATTAATAAGCAAAGTAATTGTTTTTAAGTCAAGAGTTTATTTGGACGATGTCCCTGACCGGAGGGTCATTCACTCGACCTGCTTTCTTAGTTTCGACAAGGCCAATTTTTACTTTACTGAGAAAAAAAATTAAAAGAGTGAGAAATATTACATCGGTTTCATCTATAATTTATACCCAGTGTTAAGTTAATCAGTCATACTTTGGAAGCGTCTTATACTGAACAGTATGCCTTCGTTGCGCTGTTTTTGGCGGTAAAGTGGACATAAAAGAAAGCACTTGTTTTAAATCAACGAAGATCATCGTTATATTGTGCATTAAAAGTGGTATTACGGGTTAGCTTTTATCCTAGAATGGCCCTAAGAATTTAAATATGTTCTTCAGCAATGGAAATTAGTTTTTATTTCTTTTTTAGAGAACGGAAGTTAATTTTTAAAAATTATGTTAACCGCAACTTAAAAAAACTAACTGTTAGTCGTAAAAAAGCTAAAATTTTAACGGTTAACCGAAAAATCCACAAACCCATTGAGACCCTCAGACATAGAAACGGAGGTTTGGTTTCCTTAATATCGAGCATCTGCTATAACATCAAATATAAATATTTTGTCACAGCTATGGAGACAACGTGCTGAAATAAGATGTAACGTTCGACATTGGAACGGTTTGATGTGAAATACCGTAGCAATATGTGTCGGCTTAAATCGAACTGGCCACAATCAACATTCCATGTACAGTCAAATCTTGCCTTGCGGACACCCCGCTATTACGGACACTCGCTATTACAGACAAAATCCAGATCTCCAGCGAAAGCCGGCTATAAAGGTTTGACTGGAAATGACTCTCGCTGTTACGGACTCTCGCTATTACGGAATTACGGACACTTTTGGTGCAACCAAAAGAAACATTTTATTGTTTTGACTCTCGATAAAGCGGACACCATGAAGTTCTCATATAACATAACGTAAAATTGCAGTCTGTTGCTCGCTGTTTCTCTGAAACACACCAAAAAGACTTCTGGAATATATATTTTTGCATCAATTAGTTCGGTAGCTGGACAACTTTGCTTTTTCACTTCATCTTGCGTCTTTTCCTTCAATTCCAGACTCTTTAGGAGAGATCAAGCCCTCATCTTCCAATCTCAACGAATTCTTAGTACTTTCACCATTGTTGATAAGCTTGTCATAGACTATGTTATTTCACGTATGTTAAAGGCACTTTTTTTCCTTACACCCCGCTATTACGGACTCTCGCTAACACGGATACTAAACGAACTCCTGAGCGTGTCCGCGATAACGAAAGTTGACTGTACGTCTCAAAGAAAATTATTAATCTGGCTGCACATACTCGCATTGAATATTTACTATATTTTTGAGGAAACAAAATAACTCATCTACCACAAGGTCTACCAGCTGGGATATTTATGTTCATGTGATTATTCATTATTATTTTATTCGCTTATACTTTTCTCCATATTTCAGTGGTTAAGGTTTTTCCGGGCAATAAGTGTAATTTATTTAACCATAGTTTCACAAATTTTGTCGTTCTTGTGGTGTTAAACTCTGCCCACGTCTGACTAGAGAACAAAGAAGATTGACCGAAATGAATATTTATAGCTAAACACAAATGCAAAAAAACGGAAGCAAACACCTTTTCAAGAAAACTGTTTGACGATTCCTGCTAGCATAGTCTCCTTTCTCTGTTTTTCTTTAGACGTGACGTTACATAAAGCATCCATTAGCGTTGTTTAGGGTCCAGACGCACTGGGCTGACAAAATTTGTTCGGGCCTTCCGATAATCCCGACAAAATTTGTTTCTGCCAAATTTTCTATTTGTCAAGCGTGGGCGCACTAAGACACAGCAAAATGTTTGTTGACCACAAGTGTCAATTACATGGCAATAAACACCTTGGCTCAAGATGGTTGCTTTCAATTTGATCAGTCGTGATGTAGCTTGTACATGTACTCGGCTGACTCGGGTGGTTTGCATATGGATGTGTATGGATGTGTGTACGGATATGCTCGGCTCACCTAAAAAAAAAAAAAAAGGAAAAAAATGAAGCCTTGGATCCTACTGGATCATAGTTGCCGGAGCTTATCCCCGGTTTCTGTAGCATGAAGCGGCAAGGAGTACTTCTACTCCCCCTGGACGGGATGCTAGTCCATCGCAGGTCATTCCCCCGCAATTAGGTTAGGTTTCCCCAACAATTTGCCTGTACCCCATTTATACTCCTGGGGGGAGAGAGGCACTGTGAGAGTTAAGTGTCTTGCCCAAGAACACAACACGGTGTCCCCGGCCAGGGCTCGAACCCGGACCGCTCGCTCCGGGGACGAGCGCACTAATCATGAGGCCACCGCGCCTCCCACACGGTTTACATAGGCATGTACAAATTGAATAGTACTTGGCCCTGGAGATGCTGCTGGAACGTAAACTTGGGAACCGTAACAGTTGTATTCTGAGTAAGGATCGTTATGCAGCATACCGAGGTACGAATCCTCCATCTTCACCTTTTGATTGCCGCGCAAATATGAAATAATTTTTTGCGGGCTTCGGACTGAAATATTCCGACTAAAAACATAGGCAGCCCAGACGTTGTTTGTGATCTACATACATGACAATATCGCATTGAGCCATACGTATTGAGCCATTTAAGAGAATGTATGAGAAATCGAATTGAATGGTTCGAAAATCGTCAGTTCTAAATTCAACTTGCAGTAAAGGATTTAAATAAGAGTAGCTTACCTTACCCTGCGCTTGTGTTATTTTGATGTCTCTGAGGTGGCTGAGTCGTCCTAATGCCATTTAGACGATTTAAACTTTCCAAGGTTTGCTTTCCACTTACCCATTTACGCTTACTTCCCATATCGTTCACAATGGAAACTGGCCGACATTTATTCCATCAAGACCTGGTGTTAATAAACGTTAATGGTATCTCTTTTTGATCAAAATCAAAGACGGCCTTTGTTGGTAATCAGAAATATACCAAAGGCTTTTCAACGATGGCCGTGTGCCACAGTCCACCCAGGACTTAAACTGGCTGAAAAACACTACTGAATGTTCAGAATTCTTTTTTGCAAGCAAACGAAATAAAATTCGTACGGCCAGCTGGGACATTTATAATGTTCACGCTTCATGTGACGGTTCCATTGTATTAGCCCTACATTTTATACGTTGGACACTAATCGTGATATTTCCGTGGTTAGGGTTTAGTTCGTGCATTAACTTCAATTCATAAACAACGTTCTCTAAAATTTTACGGTGTGTATACCTTGCCAGGTTTAACGATGAAAGTTTTGTCTGACTAGAGCGCAAAGGGGATTGACTGAATGAGTCTAAAGCATTCTTGCTCTACTTTGTCTACCAAGCTAAATAAGACGATTGAAATTAGATTCTCGTTTCTCTATTAAAGTTGTTGTTTTAATTTTCATACAAATTTCTCTTGAAGATGTCTATCTTGGCAAAGCTTTGTTTCCTGGTGTTGTTAACTGGCATTGTTCTGGGTAATAAATCACCTGAGGACTTTGCGGAAGGTAAGATTTTTTTGTTCTAATAAATACATAGTAGCGTTGCGCACCGAAGGCGCGCGCTAGCGGAGCATCCATAGCTATAGAAATTAGTAAGCCCATCAAGCCGAGAAAATTTCGTTATGACGTCATGTCTGTCCGTACGCCCGTACGCACGGATTACGCCTGGGGACGAGTTTGCCTTTGTCCTTGATTTGGAGTCCTTCTTATGCAAAAGGTCAGGAAAAAACATTTTCGGTTCGTTTAGAGTTAACTAAAGTTACTTGAGAGGTTTTTTTCTCACGTTGAAAAACTGATCTGGACATTTCATTTCAACTCAAACGAATCGATTGTATGAAAAGGCGGCAAAATCGTTGCACGTTGTTCACATTTTAAGTTGAATGAAAGACGTGAAGAAAGCGTGCTGGAGGACATAGATCTTCGTGAATATTTCTCGCTTTATTTGCTTATCTACAACATGGCAACTTATGCCAAGTGATTTAGAATAACTTCTTAACGAAAAGATCCGAGATAATTGCCGACCTGAACATGTACAAGTCAAAAACAGCGAGGGTTGAAGCACTGTTTACAGTTTACCGTTCCTGTGGCTGACGAAGGCCGGAAAATTAATTGAGCTGAAATAAAAGTGAGCTCAGAGCCGGTCAAGTTCACTGAAGAGATGGATAAAAGACTGTTAAAAGCTACATCGAAAGGAAGAAAGAGATCGATCTTCGCTGATAATTCATATAATGTATATGTGATTTGTCAGTAGTGTGCTTATAACGAAACTGCTGTGTTTGTCTCCCATATTATTGGGCTAGTTTGAAAGCCGCAGAATTTAGACCAAATACCTGCGAAATCCCCGTGACGTAGCTCCTTGAAGGTGATTTCTAAGAATTGCAGTTCTCCATGTAACTTAAAACTAAGCATAACAGTAATTAGCAATTCAACACTTGACTCTCAACTAGATCTATCAAATAAACCACGAGACACGCTGTCTAACTGCATTATTATTATTATTATTATTATTATTATTAAATAAATTTAAAAAAATTCAACACTTGAATCTCAACCAAATCTATCAAATAAACCAAGAGACACGCTGTCTAACTGCATTCACAGGAAACCACAATTTTCAGAAGCGGATTGGTTGTATGTTTACGTGTGAAGAAGGACCATTCTGTTCCTCTGGCCTCCCCCCTACGGGCGATCCCTGCCCCGAAATGGCAGACGTTTGTTGTCAAATGGTGAGTTGAATATTTAGGTTCCCAGATCTCTTGCGGAGGACGCCGTAGCGATATGGAAACGAGAATACTGAATATTAATATTAGAAATTAATGAATACTCTCCGTGTCACAATATAATGAAGGAGTGAAACTTAATTAATTTTTCTGATTCTCTTCTTTTATTTTGTCTCTGCAGTGAGAAGCCGCCTCAAATGATTTGCAGTTTTCTTTGTTAGTACTATGAAAGAGGAAATGGGATGACTTGAATTAAACCTGTGAAAACTGCTGTCTAAGGCTAGTTGCTTCTCTGTCTCGTCCGATCGCTCTGCCTCTTTTACGACATTTTGTTCTCCTTGAAGGCGCCTACATACCGAAGTACCAAAGTTAGGAAAGTAATATCATGGGTGACAAATTACTCCTTAATTTTGGCGCGAAATTTTAGCGCTAATTTATAATTTCACGTGTATAATTATAAAATTGCCATGGCAACGTTTCCCATGTCTCAGGGTCATGATGACGTACAGGATTTTAAAAGATGATCTTATAGGTTAAACTTTGCACATTTTCGCTTGAATTTCACCTTAGCCATTTTGTTTGGTCGTTTTATAAACTTTTAGCGATGACATGAATGGCATTGAGCGGATTTTTGAGCGTTTTACACGGGCGTCGTTACTAGCCGGTTCGTTCATGACGATACAATGAACAAGTTACGAAACTACGACTGTAAGCGTAATTTGTCGCCCATAATATTAAAAGGTATCCAAATGGTATACTCGTGAAATTAGAAAATAATTTCAGACTTGCGTTTTGTCAATTCTAATAATTTTGACAAAACGCGCGTGAAATTATTTCCTAATTTCACTCGTCACCTATGCTAATTTCCTGAAATATCGAGCAACCCTGCGGAACAAGCGATACAATTTTACCGAGGGTAGTCAATCGCGAAAGCGGCACGGACCCTTCAAAAGCATAGCGACCTCAAACACAAATTGACTTGTCTTGCGAAGAAACAATCGAAATCTCACTGGCAGATGCACTGTACAACAATCTTAATCCAAATGATATGATATTTGTTACAAAGTGACCCGTGTGTTTTGATGCAAGTATAAACTCTTTTCAACAAGATTTCCCTTTTCCGTTCTCTGCTACCCAATATTGAAAGCAATTTCATTTTATTGGGTTGGATCAGCTGAAATATGGAACACATTTTAGCTACTCCAAAGTTGCGTCCCCTCGTTACCCTAAATTTCCGACTACCCGAAAGTACCGATACGAAAAGGATGCTACATCGGAACTTTAAGATTCCTTGGAGGACACAAAAATACGAGACATTAGTTAAAGTTAAAGATCTAAATGACACTGCAGCCGTCTTTAATTTCCACGTGTGCAACCCTAAAGAATATTTTGATAAGCATAAACATTGGAGAATCCTACTGGACACCCAAAGACGAAAATTGACGAGCATCCCCGCTCATTTCACAAGGTAACCCTCGATTTTTCCCCCTTTTTAATGCAACTTCTCAGCGACTAATTTTTTTCGGTTTGGTTTCCTCGTACTCCTACATCAGAATCGCTACAATGCACGTTTTTTACGGAGATAAGTAAACTGTAGTATGTACTGTAGAACTAAACGTAGTCCTTGTTTGACAAGGAGAAATTGGGTATAGGCTGTTTTCGGGGTATCACTTGCTTCACTTCGCTCGGTTTTTCTCTTGCTAAGGCAGCAAGTTCGTCACGTAGCTAAAGCAGCCTTAGGATGCTCAGGGTAAAATATTGTTTAGCTATCGGTAGATAGCACTCTGCTATAATGTTATCATTGATTGTGATGGCCACTATGCTACGCTGTCTCGTGGTATACTTTGAAATATTGCATTTACCACTTCAATACATACAAATGTTGGAACAAAAATCAGCAATGTTTCACAACTGCCACTTGTTTCATTTTTAAAACCAGTAAAAGTTGCCTTTAACTTGGTTTCAGGAAGTTCTTCTAGTTCCTGTATGGAGAAAAACATATCCAAGGACTTTAAGCCATTGTTTAGCGTCTAATCCATGCAAGATGTTTTTCAACCTCTATATAAACTGTTCAAAATCTAGATAAAACTTTTTTCGTAAGCGCCGGTCAAAGGCGCCGCGAGTTGTCGAAGCTAATGTTCATGCCCTACATTTTTCACGCTTGTGTTAAAATTAGAAGTTCATTCATGGCGTAAAACGGACCAAAAGTGCCATGGAAATGTCAAGAGAGACGCCATCTAGGGTTGCAAACAGAGATTGCAATAAAGGTAGAAACATTAGTCAATTCTTTGTTCTTTACCTCTCCATTAGGATTGTTTGCACTGACCGGAGGTCCAAAGGTAGTATCAGTAACAGAAACGATTAACAGTAAAAAGAAGACAAAACTGAGGTGGTCCATGTTCAACCTAGAATGCAATAATAACACATAACATTTATTACCAATGACAAGAAGTTTAACAGACCTCCTGAAAGTTGCATCAACAACGATTTTGGTTAATGTTTGAAACAAACTGATGGTTGTTAAAGAGATAGTTGGAAGACAGAAGATACCAAAAAAATGACTTACTGTTTTCCACGCTGTACACTTGACTATTTCAGCAAAACCTGCTAAACCTCTAGGTGGAATCGCTCTGAACAGGTTGCTTTATATCGTAAAACCCCGTTGTACCCACGAAAGTAAATTTTTTTCCTATTTTGTTGCCTTTGTTTGCTTTGTCTTTGTTTGTATTAAATCAAAATATTTCTAGCCGCGTTCTGTTCAGTTTCTGCATTTATTAGTTTATTTGTGTGCACCTTTTCCGTGCAGATTAAATGTAGATTAGTTTTTTCACGTCATGTTATGTAATCGCTTATTATTAATTACGTAACGTCATTTAGTGTTATTCTTTATGCTCAAAATTCCGTACGTAGCTTGGTACGTAGCTTTTCTTCAATTTTTATTCAGTTGTTGATATCCCGTGTGCCGTAGAGATCTTTTAGGCCTCACGTTTTCCTGTCTATCTTTTACTGCTATTTCTTGAACTTTTAGTAAACTAGAGAAATGCAACATGGCGGATCCAAGAAGGCGGGTCAAATCACGACATGACTAACAAAATTAGTATCATCTTATAGAAAAAGCTCACTTTCTGTTTTATGAATGTAATTAGTACAGTTTTTTTTTTTTTTTTTGCACTACGATTGTCAAAACAAATCGTATTTCCTAACCCCAATACCTTTCCCCAGCCTCATTTTCCTGAATTTCCGAAAGAGAGGACAACTTTGCGGTTATATCGAAATATTTGGAAATTAACCAGGAATGTCTTTTCCATTTGACCGTCTTCTCGGAATTTGCCCAATTTTCGGTTAAGGAAATTCTAATATCATTTGTCCCAGTTTTCAGACTTTCAATGTTGAAAGCGCCCACTAGTGACACAAAATCCAATAAAATTGACTAAGGCCCAGTTTTCATTTTATTCCTTTAGGTTCCTCTACAATGCCTGGTGTTCCGTTGTTAGTTTTAGTTTCTATACTTTGTAAACCATGTGTTAAAACAGTGTTCCTTCATGACGGAAGAGAGAAAACACTTGCACGTTTACTCAAAACATCTTCCAAGGCTGTCTGCTAATTAGCGTTACATATTTACAAATATTGGAAGCTCTTTAGACTGTCTCTGGTACTGCACAGTCAGATAGCAAAAGCCCATGGTTTTAACTGACTCGCCCGTGTAAGTACGTAGCCGTAACCTTAAAGGGGTGTCCTTTAAAGAAACACGACGCAGGTACTCCTAATACACATCGTCGCTCACGGTAAAGGTCACTATATTCACCATCGCTTTCTTCTAAGGCAGCACCCACAATGATATATTTTCCATTTGACCTTCTTCTCGGAATTTGCCCAATTTTCGGTTAAGGAAATTCTAATGTCATTTGTCCCAGTTTTCAGACTTTTAATGTTGAAAGCGCCCACTAGTGACACAAAATCCAATAAAATTGACTAAGGCCCAGTTTTCATTTTATTCCTTTAGGTTCCTCTACAATGCCTGGTGTTCCGTTTTTAGTTTTAGTTTCTATACTTTGTAAACCATGTGTTCAACTACGTTGGTGTAATTCTCTCTTTTTCCTATCTTGTCTAAAAATACATGTTATTTGTTCGGTAAAAATTATAAGCATAAAAAGAGTCTCAAAGTTGCCTGCGAAGAACAACATTACTTACCTCAGCGAAATTATGTGACAGTGTGATAGATCTGGCACACGAAGGGTATCAGGTTTTGACAAAGACGAAACAGAGACTCCACAGCTTCTCGGTTAGTTATGAAAAACAGTGAAACAGTTCCTTTTTCCCCCGGCACACTTTTATTTGGCATTTCAACTCTTCAACACTAAGTCCCACAGAACGAGAGGTGGTTCATACAGAGAATGATTCGACCGCGTTAAACGTCAGCCCCTAAGTAAACTTAACAACAGAATACAGCCTGTTACTTCTTAAGGCTGGTTGTGCGAGCAACTTGAAAGAGCATGCCTGGTTTACATGCCAGTTGCTAATTCTTTAAGACGTGAATCTCCAAGGTAGCTTTACCAGAGTTAGACATAGAGGCGCGAAATTTTAGTTTAGATCCGAGGGATCTCTCATGCCAACCATTTGCCCTGAAGGGGTCTGCGTGATAATACAAATCAGTGTACTGATTATAGTCTGCCCTTTTGTTTCCATTGTACAGCTTAGCATTCCACCAGTTTTGGTAAAGGTTATAATCAAAGGGAATAGAGAACATCACAGCGAGTGTTTGGTCGAGGCTTGAAATGTAGTAGGACACGACTCCGATAACTCCCCTTGCGACTGGTCCAGTCGTCTTGCGAGGTCCGTAAACTACGGCATAACCTGTGGAACACACACACACAAATAAAAAAAACAAGAAAAGAAATAGATAAACAATTTGCAATTAATGAATTCAGCTGTCCAAAAATATCGTAATTTGTCAGTGCCGAATGGGTCAATTACTTGCCAAAGCCGAATGCTATGACGACAAGTCATTTTAGACACCGATAATTCACGAATTTTTTCGATCACCGCGCTGAATAATTGTTTTGTCAGTCCATTACCAAGTTTTTTTCCTTTTTATACTATTTCAAATCACTCTCTGACAACTCTGGGAAGCGATCCGAAAAATTAAACATCAATGTCGGACCTTTTTATGAGACTCCAATTTTGGAAAATGTAGATATCAAATCAATTTACACAACAAAACAAGCATGGCGCAAAGAGGAGAAGGATATTTGTGCAAGAATCTTTTTAAAAAAGAAATTCAAACCTAACAAGGTGAAAGGTTATGTGGGTGATATTGTGTTCGTCAAGTTTAAGTATATATAAAGCAGTGTAGCTGGTGGAACAAAAGGCCTAATTCGCTTTATGGCACCAATCCCAGATGCAATCTTTTTAGACATATCCAAGATGGCGTCGGTTTATTTTAGCCAATCAAGAGTCGAATTAAGAATTTAAGATGGCGGAGCCCATGCAGGGAAAAGTCGGCCATGTTGGAAAACAGCGCACCAGCCTCGACGGATCGGTCTGACGGATTTCCATGGCAACGAGGATAGAATAAATCGATAATAGAATACATTAAATATGATGAAAACTTACATGGAAATCCTTCCACCATGACTGTCGGAAGCGAGAGGGAGAAATGGATCCGAGTGATTGTATACAAAACAGGACGCAAAGCAGGCCGGGACGATAGCATCATCATTAACCAATCCTAGACTTGCCCCACTCCTTTCTTGGTCGAAGGGCTAAAATAGGGGTGTCATTCTCTGTCTAAACAAATAATGAGTACATATCCTACAATCACCCTCTCTTATTCTAATTCAGTATATCACACTGAGGCTTCTTTTTCTTCGTCATCTTCCGAGTTCTCGGGAAGAATTTTTCTGCCTATGATTCTGTTTAAAAAGAAATTTCCTTTCTTCCACTGCTGACTCCGCTGCTTAGTCAAAATCCATGTGGTCCTCGTCACTAAAGCGTTGAAGAGTTTTCTTGACTTTGCGGTGTAGTGCGTCGTGTTTGATGTGGTGGATCCATTTTAGACGCTGTAAGTAAATCCTCCGTAGCCTTCTTGTGCTCATAGGTAACAGGGTATTGAAAGCGGCATCCTCGGTAGAAGTTTGGTTTTTACTCTTGTCCATGAACCTTTGGACTTGTTTCATGTAGGGTTCTTCGATATCTTTCTCCACTTCTTTACGTAACGGACTCCACGGATCATAATTTGCTTCATCGTCCACCAGTTCTCCTTCGTCTTCGGAGCTGCTACTTTTCTCCTCCTCTTCCTCCTGTTCTTCTTTAGGGTCCACTTCTTCCTCCTCTTCTTCCTCGTATTCTTCATTCCTTCCACCTTCTCCCTCGGTGTCAAAAACACTTGGTGAACGATCTCCCATGTTCTATTTCCTTCTCTTGTTGACCTTCACCCAAGACAGTGCGCTTCAAAATGAGCCGAGTCGATTGAGACGTTGACTGATATACATCAAACATCTCTAGTTTTCTACGATGCCAACGCGGGTATCCTCCATTCGTCAAGAGATGACTAAACACGCGTCTCCTGTCATCACTGGCGGGGTGTAAATCCAAGACCATGTATCCAAACAGTCGTTCCCCTACTTTTTGATATATGACTATCATGTCTTGCCTACAAGTGGGAAAGGCTTGAAGCAGTAAATTCTTCATGCCTAACAGATCTCTCGGATTCTTGAAGGCTATGATGTAGTGAGCATTCCTGAAAATACTCTTACCATATTTTTCTGGTGGAAACATGTCTTTTCCGCAGGAAAAGTGATATTTATGAGTAATACTTACCTAAAATCTAAAATGAATAATGCTAATTTGCCGTGAAACAATATGCACCAGGACAATAGGGAATAAAAAATTCCCGGATGTGAGTAAGCCATGCCAGGTGACCTGGCCTTCCTACCTCACTTTTGATGTGACGCGAAGAAGCTTCCCAACTCAGGCCGTGTAGACCAGCGGGGAGGTGGAAACATGCCGGAAGGCATGTGAGCGGGCAAAATCTTTTAGATTTTAGGTAAGTATTACTCATAAATATCAATTTTCCTGCGGAAAATGGCACATTTATTTAGTAAACTTAGCCTAAAATCTAAAATGAATCGAAGAATACTATGCCTGGAGGAGGGATAGTTACTGCCTGAGTACCAAAGACGTCAGCACCCAGAAGAGATGTGGAAGACTGCAAGGCTTGAGCAAGGCTTGTAGTAGATACCCTGTGTATCCAGACACATGAGTGGCCAGAACAGATGAGATCAATATGGCCAAAGACGAAAATCCACCCAAGCATGTGAAAGTACAAACACTCCAGAAAAAATAGAAGGATTTTTCCAGAGCAAATAAACAACAAGGCCATATACATAAAAGAACTCTGAAGCTAATTATATAATAACAAAGCCATTTACAACCCAGAAAAAGACTGGGGGCAAACAATATGCACAATTCCAAAAGCCCCAAAATCAGTGAACCACTGTCGTTTGGGCCACTGAAAGGGGACCAAGGCGATGGATCTGCTCAGAAAACCCTGACATATCACGTAGGTAGAAATTAGTAAAAGTGGTTTCACTGTTCCAATAGGCAGCTTTAAGAATGTCTTCAACTGGAACAGAGTTGAAGGCCGCCCAAGAGGTGGCTATAGTTCTTACCTCGTGGGCAGAAATCCCCACGAGGCCTCTGACAAACTCTGAATTACCTGCAGAGGTATAGGCCTTCCTAACAGCTGACTTGATCCATCTTGGTATTGAATCTGGCTGGAGTTTGTTATCTCCTAGACCAAGCTTGTAAGGCAAGAACAAGCGAAAGCAGTTACGTCGCCGAGCTTGCGTACGCCTCAAGTAATAAAGAAGTGCACGCACTGGGCACAGCTTATTATCAGGCTCCTCTTGGCTTGCGATAAAAGAGCGCAGAGACTTTATCACCACTGGAGGATTTGATTCCAGCCTCTGATTCTTGGCAACAAAGGCTGGATTGATGAAGATTGACACATCTGTCCTGTGACGACCGAACCTGAAAGACCCAGGCAAGTCAGGCTGCTGTGGCAGCTAACACGTCTCGCAGATGCAAGTGCCACAAGAAAGACTGTCTTCCAAGTGAGAACCTTCATAGCACAACAATCCATAGGTTCGAAGGGTTCCTCCAGGAAGGCTTGAAGGACCAGAGCCAGGTTCCACTGAGGAACAATCTTGGGAGACTTAGGTAGCTCTATATCAAAGGCACGCAACAATGAGGTCAGAATTGGGTCTGTACCAGGATTCCAGCCTCCTTGTAGCCGAAAAACCGTACTTATAGCTGATCTGTAACCCTTAATAGTGGAAGAAGCAAGCTTGCGAGTTGAGAACAGGAACGCGAAAAATTCAGCTAATTGCTGAACAGAGGCTTGGAGCGGACTAATCTGTTCTGTACGACACCAACCCTCATAGACTCGCCATTTACAGTCATAGATATCGGCGGTTGATGCTGTAACTGTGTGGCAGAGACGGTCGGCAACTGCTTGTGAAAACTGTCGCTCTCGCAGGCCACGCTGGATAAGCTCCAGGCGAACAGATAAACCTGCGAATGGATGAACCTGTTCGGGATGGCTGTGAAATACCCCCGACTGAGGTTGCTTCAGGAGTCGTGGTAATGGGGTCACCTTCCAGGGAAAGTCCAACAGCAACCCTAGTAGCATTGGAAGCCAGGGTTGATAGTGCTGAAGGGGCGCCACCAGAAGCATTCAACACTGGTCTGAGTGCACTAAGTTATGAAGCGCTCGTTGCAGGAGGATAGGCATATACCAACAGCTTATTTTTTTTTTTTTTTCTACTACTGTAAACAACTAAAAGAATTTACAAGATTATAATTATAATCTTATAAGATTATAATCGTATATAATAATCTTACAATCTTATAATTATAAGTATACCCAGCGCCTGTCCCAGGGGATTGACAGAGCATCCACTGCTACAGCCCAAGGGTCGGGAACTGGAGACACAAATGCTGCCAGTTTGTAGTTGTGACGACTTGTGAACAGGTCCAACTCGGGAATGTACCAAATGGAGAACATCTGGCGTACTATGCTGGGGTGCAGAGACCATTCTGTGCCTATGATTTGATACCTTCTCGACAGGCTGTCGGCTAGAACATTGATACGACCTGGGATGTGCCTCACTAACAGGGTGATACCCTGCAGCTGGCACTCCAGAAGGATTTGCCATGTTAGATGAAACATCTGATTCCATAGGTAGGCAACTGCTGAACTGTTGTCCGAGTGGATCATCACCACCTTGCCCCTGATCAGGGGGAGGAAGTGGAAGACAGCCTTCTGAATGGCTAACATCTCCAACTCGTTTATGTGTCGAGATGTTTTGGTTGCTGACCACAGACCTACTGCTGACTGATTGCTGCAGTGGGCCCCCCAACCGCTGGTGGAGGCATTGGTGTATATGGCCAACTGAGGGGGAGGAGCCTGAATGGGTCTCCCTTGAAGAACATTGGACGGCTTGGTCCAACATTTCAGAAATGGGTCCAAGAAGGGATGATCCAACGGAATCTGGTCTGCTAGCTGACCCTGACTGGGCGGCCAGTGAGCTAAGAGGTAAAGTTTAAGAGGCCGATATCTGAGACGACCTAAGGGCACCAGATGTAGCGGCCGCCTTTCTATGCAGAACGGGGCGCGAGAAACATTGGTACGAGTCCAGAAAAAGGGAAAGACGGCTGCCCACAGGAACTGAAGGGAAAGGTAGGTCTACTGCGAAATGATGGGCTGGACAGGGGGAGGCCACCACCCTGTCCAGTCATAAGTTTTTTGATCCTGTTCTAGGCTTCTTTGCAGGGGCTTCTGATGTTTGATGGCCCCCATGCTTTGCCGACATCACCCGAGTAGAGGACACTGGCAGAGATTGGCGCGAGTTACGAGACTTGGCTGGGTAAGCCCTTGACCTTGACGAGGGAGAGTGGCTCTGCTGTCCTGCAGGAGTGGAAGAGACTGTGGGCCTTCTGTCCTGAAAGACTGAAGGTCGCCTCCTTCGTTCAGCCAGTTCTTTTGCCACAGGAGTGACTTGACCCGCAAACAATGAGGTGTGGGTCATAGGAGTAGTTCGCAGGTAGTTCTTGAGTTGCTGGTCACCTGGTACTTTAGAACGGGCCAGAAATAAAGCCCTTCTAGCGAGCACCACATTACCCAAGAGCTTAGCCTCGATGATGGCAAGATGGGAGAGTGCCCTAGCCTGTGACAGCTTGAGATTGAGTAACATCTGGGCCCGCGGTGACCGAGACTCCTGATTACCCTGCCCCACCTCTGAGAGCAGCTGTTGAAGGAGCTTTGTGGAGGCAACATCAAAGTGCTCAATGTAAGACAGAACACTCAAGGAACTTCTGATGAGGGACTCAATGGCTTTAAACTCCGAAGCCTTAATGGTAACGGAGGTCTCTGCAGAGCCGAACATAACATGGTTAGCGTCTAGCACTTGAGGCGTAGGCTCAACAATATGATCATGAATACGGTAGGATGACGAAGGAAAAATCTTATGACGAGTGGAGGAGAAAATGTCCGAGCCCACCATGCCCTTATGGTGCGCCTGGAGAGCATCCTTATGCTGTTTGAGGACCTTTGTGTCCTCAGAGCCCCTTAACTTGCTCTTGTTTTCGTTCAGCCAATGGCAACTGAGTGAGAGGGTGGCAGGGAAGAAGTGCTCCGTGCCTCCGCCTCCGATGACAACAACTGCTCGCTCATATTACGAAAGCTTGAAGAGTCATCCTTCCTCTTTGGAAGTTGCAATAAGTCTCCAACATAAAGGACGTTCTCTGAAAACCCTGAAGTGTGAGAGTCCACTTCGGGCCGTGACAAGTATGGCTCCACGTCCAAATCAAGGCTAGTGGGGTGCCTGAAGGAGGCTTCCTGGGCTGTTGTCCCCTGCAAGCTTGATCAATTGGTTGGAGACCTGCGTGAAAAGAAGAAATAAACGAACATATTCAGTTAAGACTTCTCTGGTCAATTGTCTGGTCAGTAGCATGCTACATTATTTGTAAAACAATTTCGAACAATTTTAAATTACAAACACGAAAATTGCACGTCCGAAAATAGAACTTTCCCAAATTTTTAAGCGTCCAATTTATTTACAGTACAGTATAAAATTTTTAAGTAACTCCAAAACTCTTAGTTTCCTTTATGGAGCGAACTCTAGTTGACACACGGCTTGAGATACGTAACGGCTTGATAGAACATGTGTTATTTTCTCGTTGGCGTATCTGTAAAACCTTAAGGGTGCAGTAAAACTATAACAGATGTTCCTTCAGTCTAATTGGTGTTTTGCTAGGACAAATATACTAAAATGTTTGAACAAAGAGTGCGAAATTTTTGTCCGAAATTTGTCCGAAATGAGATAAAAAGTGTTAGAAGATTAAACATCCGAAATAAAATTTTTTTGCAAGAAATAAGTGTGAAAATACAATTTTAGACATAATTATCAACGGCACTGTTGTCATTGACTTTACCTGTGATAAAAGGAATAGCGAGTCTCCTCCAACTTAAAGGGCCCTAGTCAACCACACCTTTGTTTTTGTGTTCCGGGCTAATATATTTTATTCCGAGAATGTGGAAACGAAGGAAATCACTGTGAAACGATTACAGATAATTAAACACACTTTCAGGAACACAACTCACAGTAAAACCATAAGATTTCGCTACATTATGCAATATCAATAATTTCGATGACATCGAAAATGGCGAAGGCTGACTGGGGTCATTTCACATTAGCATATACCACCATTTGCCAGAACCAAACCAGCATTTTAATTACCTGACTGTATGAGCTCAAACAAATAAGGGCTACTGCCGCAGCTAGTCAAAATCAACTTGTTTACAGCGTCCAGGTTGACACACAAGCCACTGGCTGTGTGAGTAAGCACGATAGTTCCAGAAGGATTTTCACGCCTTGTAAATGTATCGCATGGTCCGTCTCTAAGAGCAAGTTGATCTTTCGCGTTCTTGAACACGCACTTCCCGCTATAGCTATGGACCAGGCTTCCATCATCACGAAACGTCATCATCACACCCTCCCCCTGACAGTAGGATTGCAAAGAAAACAGCGTTCCATCTCCAGGCTCGCATGGATTCGAGGCGGTCATTGGTGTCCAACAGGTTTTAGTCGAGCTACTTTAGATCGCAACAGAGACAATATCTGTCAAGAAACAAATTAGAATTTCATTAGTATTTTCAACACTTCACTTACAGAACAAAACAGCCAAAAGGCCCTATTTTGTCCCTTACCTGATAGCCAACCGCCCTGTTGTTCTCATAGGTTTATGGTGGTCAACTAGATCAAAGACCCTGGGCGTTCAAAGGACGTAATGCCAACTGCACGATTGATTACAATCCCAGTTTGTTTGAAAGTTTGTTGTTTGTTGTTCACCAGAACGCGATTTACATTATTGCATTTTGCATTATCCACCCTTTGAACAACTCACTGGGCGAAAGGTTCAAGCTCAGTCATTTAGTTGTACTTTTGGTTAAGATACTTCTTCGAAGTGCCTCTCTCCGCACAAAAAATGGGAGCCAGCAGGTCAACTAGAGAGTAAAACCTGTAATTAAGGAGCTTTCTATTCAGGGCAACTTAGCACCTGCTTTAGCAGAAACCAGAGTTTATTGCTAGCAGCTGTGATGAGTTGTCGTGCTTCTCCAAAGATAGAAACCCTGTCTCCTGTTTCTGTACCCGCGGGATCACGACAACGTTATTATTTACACATAAACCTTAGACTCTTCAATTAGTCTCAGGTACCTGCATCACATCCATACAGTTCAGCACGCAAGCAGATTGTGTTAGTTGGGCTGCTATACAAACCAGGTCTAATTCTTACGAACCGTGCTCGCTTAAAGATACGCAGGTTGGCTGCAAGGCATAAGACCCTGAAGGTGGGCCTGGATCATGATCGGAAGGCGGGGATTCCGTGATAGTATTAACTACACGGCTGCCTTCAACGTTGGTACCGCTGTCACAAATGGCATCAGCCAATGTGGTGGGAGTGATTTCAATAGTCGTACTGTCAGGTGCAGCGTTGCATGATGTTGTTGACTGGCTTAGTTGAATAGGTGATGACGTTGGCGGTCTACTGTGACACTCCGAAGGCCCTGAAATAATGGCAGAGGATAGGCCTGGAATACAGGACAGCAAATCATTCACGGTTTTCACACTTGAATTGGACTGGGCGTCCAACGGTGACGCTGACGAAGAGTTTTCCTGTCTGGCTGTGCTGTTCTGTTCGGCAGATGAGGAAGGAGTAGCAGGCGATGTCTTTTCAGCGGATTGTAAGATAGATGAATTTTCAGCTGAGAGCAGAGTTGAATTGTCTAAAGATTGCGGAAGAGTCCTCTGGTCAATAGACGAGGAAGGTGTTGTCAGGTTGGCAGGTGTGTTGTTGCCCGATATTTTCTCACAGGCATTAGACCCTGAAGGTAGGATTGGATCGGGAGGCATGGATTCCATGATAGTCTTAATTACACAGCTGCCTTCAACGTTGATACTGCTGTCACAAATGGCATCAGCCAAGGCTGTGGGAGTGATTTCAGTAATCGCACTGTCAGGTGCGGGGTCGCATGATGCTGCTGCCTAGCTTAGTTGAATAGGTGGACATCCGGTAGGAACCATGGCTTCATTAGGCGATGGCGTTGGTGGTTTACCGTGACACTCCGAAGGCCCTTAAATAATAACAGAGGTTTGGCCTGAAATACAGGACAGCAAATCATTTACGGTTTTCACACTTGAATTGGACTGGGCGTCCAACGGTGACGTTGAAGAACAGCATTCCTGTTTGGCTGTGCTGTTCTCTTCGACAGATGAAGATGGAGTTGCAGGACAAGTCTTTTCAGCAGATTGTAAGACAGATGCGTTTTCAGCAGATAGCAGAGTTAACTTGTCGGCAGATTGCGCAACAGTCCTCTGGTCAATAGACGAGGAAGGTGTTGTCAGGTTTTCAGGTGTGTTGTTACCAGATGACGAAATTGACGACGATTGTTTGGCAATTGACAAAGAGCATTTCTGAGAAAAGAGAAATGACAGGCTTAGAAATAGTTTCGTTCATGCGGCGTCTTGTTGACAGAAGAGGAAGGAGGACATTTCTTTGGCGCGATAACAGAGTAAAGATTGGTTTCATCATTCTTCGGCAGATGAGGAAGAGGAAATGCCTAGTTGGCAGCTGGCGAAGGGAGGATGCTTGTCATCTCGCTTTAGGGTATAAATCAAGGATTCTGGTCTCACTTAGGGTGTTATTGACGAAATGCAACTATTTTAGCTGTCAAAGTATCTCTTAAGGTGCACTTATTTCCCTTTTTCGCCTCGATTTTCGCTGGTCTTCCGTGTTGGGTCCGAGTTCGAGTTCCAAAGTAATAAAAGCTTATTGATTTCCCTATTGTCAAATGAATGGATAAACGTGCAGTGAAATTAAGGACGCGTAAATTTTTGAGAAGGTTAGTGTTAATTTGATTTTAAATCTACTGTTCGTTTCAGAATCTTTTTATGTTGTTTGGCAATCAGTCAAAACTATCATTCAAGAGGTCAGTTACTACTAATCAGCTGAAGGCTTGTTTTCGCAAGCAACGGAGCCGGAATCGTAATCACAAGCAAAGAGCGATACGATCAAGTCAATGAAAATCAAGCCAGCGGAATCGAGAGCAGAATACCGATTCCGCTTATGATTCCGTCGCATACTATCTAGTGAGAACTACATTCCGGAGCCGCGAGCAAAATCGGAAGAATTTAACTGATCACAATCCTCGATTCCAGGCATCGTAGTTGGTTGGTTCTTGTACCCCTAAATATAGTTTCATAGGATCATAAGCGACGGAGTCGAAGGCAGCATGGCAAGAAAATGGAAAAATTGTCATGATTCTTCCGACTTCGATTCCGTCGAGCTTATATAAATCCGTGCTAGTGAAAATTAGTTTTTCATGGGTAAAATCGATATCTAGTTGACAAACGACGTATATTAAACTAGCTTTCTGCTTAAGTCATTTTTTCAAGGTTCTTTAAATTTCCGCTTATCGGCCTTACCTGTTAAATAATTTTTTTCCACAAGAAATTTCACTCATGTTTTTTAAGCAAAAGTATATTGTCGGTTGTAGCTTTGGATGGGTTCCGCGATAAAATTGGAAATCAGCTTTGGTTTTCCAGTCAGTCGCTTTCCTGTAAAATTTCCTTTCTCCATGTCTGTTCTGTACAGCTCTATTTTACACGGCAGGTTTCTTTACCAAATAAGTTGGAAAAATCATGTCGATTACATTACTTGTTTGTTTGCCGGTTTTCATGTTACGTCATTTGCACGAGCGCTTGCCTCAGCTTATACTGAGCGTACCTTGCATTCCTGATAAAAAAGCTCTCCTATTTAAAAAACACAAAGCTAACTGAATACGAGTGACTTACCCTACAGTTTTAAAGCTTCCTTTGTTTTTTTTTTGATGACTTTGCACTGTAAAAAAAAACGCACGTTTGTCAAATTGGTTTGGTTTTGGTTCGTGGTTGATTTTTACGGTTCCGAGCGCGAGGCTTTATTTTCATGTATTTTGCCTAGTTTTCCTCTTTCGTTGCACGATTCACTTTTCGTACGTTCATTGCCATCTGATCGTCAGTTAGTGTCCTCTAACAGATTAATTTAAAATTCGTTTAACCGAAGACTCGACAATCTTTCACCTTTCAGTACAAAAGTTTTTTTTTTGTCTGTCCTTGTATTCTAGCACACGAGCGAACCTCTGTTTTTATGGCTAGAGATCAAATTTTCAAAGTTTGGCTTACGTTTGTCTTCCAGATACACAGGTTGTCTGGCAGGCATAAGACCCTGAAGGTGGGCTTAGATCGGAAGGCGGGGATTCCGTGATAGTCTTAACTACACAGCTGCCTTCAACGTTGGTACCGCTGTCACAAATGGCATCAGCCAATGTGGTGGGAGTGATTTCAATAGTCGCACTGTCAGGTGCAGCGTTGCATGATGTTGTTGACTGGCTTAATTGAATAGGTGATGACGTTGGCGGTCTACTGTGACACTCCGAAGGCCCTGAAAGGATGGCAGAGGATGGGCCTGGAATACAGGACAGCAAATCATTCACGGTTTTCACATTTGAATTGGACTGTTTGGCTGTGCTGTTCTGTTCGACAGATGAAGAAGGAGTTGCAGGAGAAGTCTTTTCAGCAGATTTTAAGATAGATGAATTTTCAGCAGATAGCAGAGTTAACTTGTCGGCAGATTGCGGAAGAGTCCTCTGGTCAATAGACGAGGAAGGTGTTGTCAGGTTTTCAGGTGTGTTGTCACCAGATGACGAAATTGACGACGATTCTTTGGCAGTTGACAAAGAGCATTTCTGAGAAAAGAGAAATGACAGGCTTAGGATTAGTTTCCTTCATGCGGCGTCTGGTGGACAGAAGAGAAAGGAGGACATTTCTTTGGCGCGATTACAGAGTGAAGATTGGTTTCACCATTCTTCGGCGCATGAGGTAGGGGAAATGTCTGGTTGGCAGCTGCGGAAGGGGGGATGCCTTTCAAGGATTCTGGTCTCACTTAGGGTCTTCATAACGAAATGCCAATATTTTAACTGTCAAAGTATCTCTTAAGGTGCACTTATTTCCGTATCTCGCCCCGATTTTCGCAGGTCTTCCGAGGTGGGTCCGAGGTCGAGTTCCAAACTAATAAAATTTTATTGCATTTCCCTGTTGTCAAGTGAATGGATAAACGTGCAGTGAAATTAACAGACGTGTGAATTTTTGAAAAGGTTAGTATTAATTTGATTTAAGTCTACTGTTCGTTTCAGAATCTTTTTATGTTGTTTGGAAATAAGTCAAAACTTTCATTCAAGAGGTCAGTTACTACCAATCAGCCGAACGCTTGTTTTCGCAAGCAACGGAGCTGGAATCGTAATCACAAGCACAGAACGATACGATCAAGTCAATGAAAATCAAACTAGCGGAATCGAGAGAAAAATAGCGATTCCGCTTATGATTCCGTCACATACTATCTAATGAGAACTATATTCCCGGAGCCGCGAGCAAAATCCGAAGAATTTAACCAATCACAATGCTCGATTCCAAGCATCGTAGTTGGTTGGTTCTTGTACCTCTAACTGTAGTTTCAGTGGAACATAGGCGACGGAGTCGAAGGCAGAATGGCAAGAAAATGGAAAAGTTGTCATGATTCTTCCGACTTCGATTCCGTCGAGCTTAAATGAGTCCGTCGCTAGTGAAACTAGTTTTTGATGAGTAAAATCGATATCTAGTTGACAAACAACGTATATTAAACTAACCTTCTGCTTAAGTGATTTTTTCAAGGTTCTTGAAATTTCCGCTTATCGGCCTTACGTGTGAAATAATTTTTTTCCACAAGAAATTTCACTCATGTTTTTTACGCAAAAGTTTATTGTCGATTTTTGCTTTGATTGGGTTCCGGGATAAAATTTCAAATCAGCTTTGGTTTTCCGGTGAGTTCCTTTCCTGTAAAATTTCCTTTCTCCATGTCTGTTATGTACAACTCTATTTCACACGGCAGGTTTCTTTAACCAAATAAGTTGGAAAATTCGATTACATCCTGACTTGTTTGTTTGCCGGTTTTCATGTCATTTGCACGAGCGCTTGCATAAGCTTATACTTAGCGTACTTTACACTCCCGATAAAAAAATCTCCCATTAAAAAAAAAAACTAATTTAATAGAAGTGACTTACCTTTACAGTTGTAAAGCTTCCTTTGTTCTTTTCTGATGACTTTATACTGTGAAAAAGAAGCGCACGTTTGGCAAATTGGTTTGGTTTTGGTTCGTGGTTGATTTTTATGGTTCCGAGCGCGAGGCTTTATTTTCGTGTAGTTTGCCTAGTTTTTCTCTTTCGTTGCACGATTCACTTTTCTTGCGTTTATTGCCATCCGATCATCTGTTAGTGTATCTCTAACATGATTAATTTAACATTCGTTTAACCAAAGACTCGAGAATCTTTCACCTTTCAGTACAAAAGTTCTTTCGTCCGCCCTCGTTTTGTAGCACACGAGCGAATCTCTGTTTTTATGGCTAGAAATCAAATTTTCAAAGTTCGACTTACCTTGATTTTACAACTGTTTTGTTTTTATTCAAATCACTTGCGAAAAAATAGCGACTAAGCGCCTGTGCAGCGAGGACGCCACAATATGTAATGGTAAACATTTTCACTTCTTTTCGGAAAAGATCCAACTTTCCTTTGTTTCGTCACAAAACCTCATTATCACTGATTAAGCATGATGACGAGATTTAATAAGTCGCGCGCGCAGTGATCAGATCTATCCATCCTCAATCAAGGTTATAAGAAACAAGAAAAATAATAATAAATATAATTTAAAATGTCTAATTAAGGGGCCAAATGCTTCTTCTCTCTAGATATCCTTGAAGACCTACTGATGTCTCGCCTTGTCTCCAGGACCTGTGGATTCTTGGTTGAAGCACGGTGCGCGTGGAGTTCTGGGCCCGTTGGAATCGAGGAGGCAGTTCCGTGTTTTTTGCTTATTAAACATAGGTTGTTTACCACTTACCTAAAAAATCCGGAGATTTCGGATGGAATGTAAATGAAAAGATTAATTTTGTCTTCCCGAACGGAAATTTTTTCGGGAAAACGGGATTCATTGAAAGGTAGACAAAAAACGGAATTTCCGAATAGAAAATATACGTTCTAATTTGCTAGTTTTTACTAGTTCCAGGCTCGCTCTTTAATTTCCTATCTTCCGGGAAAAAGTCGTGAAGATGAAACGAGCGCATCCCCGTAAAAAATACCATTCGGGATTTGACGCGTCCCATTTACTACAACTGTCGACCAACCGGTTTTTCCGAGTAAATGGTAAACAACCATAAAGCCTTGAGCTGCCTTTTTGCCGCCCTTCGCCTGGAGGCAAGGTAGGAAAACGTCCATGTCAACTTTATATTGAACGGCCGAGTGATCAGGGATGCTGACAAGTATTACTCCATATAAGGTATTGTTACGACCGTCATGCAACGCTAGCTTGAGAACGCTAGCGGAGAACATTGTTGGTACCACACCAGTATTCGGGCACAGTTCCCGTGGCCGGGTACAAGAGACCTTGTATTCGGCCACTAGATATAGATGGTGCTTGGTTACTTGGTACCCCAGTGTGTGAATACAACACTATTTTGTGCCGGTGCCAGAGCGTGCGAAAAAGAACGTGTAAATTGAGCTCCTTGTCTCCACCAATTTCCTCCCCAATCCCCTAATAACCGCAACGATGGTGGCGCGCTGTATGGAAGTTCTTTCACTGCGCTTCCCAGCAGCTTCAAAGGGTATCATTTCTAAGGCCCTGTTTACATAAGGGCAGGGTGCCCCGGCTAATAGGGCTACCAAGCTAGGAGGGTTAAAACATAACCCGCCTTTTCATGCAACTCACCTATAAGCGGGATAGTCAGTGGGCTATCTTTTGAGCGCCACTGAGCACAACAAACAAGATGGCAGACATAAGAAACGTTTTGGCTTTTTCTTTTTTTTCTTTTTTTGTCGCTTGTTCGGCTAGCACCCTCTTTTCAGTGTCTTAGGCTATTATTTTGCATTCTATTAATTGAGCGTAGCCACCAGAGTCAGTTAACGTTAAACGCTGCCTTGGAATATAAGAGGGTCTCAATGGGTGCTAGCTTTTCAGGCTAACGGATGGCATTTTAGCTTTCTCATGGCTAACGATGAATTCATTTTCTTCAGTTACGGTTAACAGAAATCTTAGAAATTACTGCTGGTCTTAGGACCATTTCAGGATGAAAAAAGATACTATTATGAGAATTGCTGCCGAATCTTAAGTCCCTGGGCTTTTCTCTCTACTACCAAGCCACAAGACAGGACACAAAAAAATTTCGCTTGACAAGAGATCTTGATACTTTCACTTTCGCCAAACCGCTCTCACTTATCCCGCTAACCCACCTGTCATGCAGGCTAAGTTTCTGAGTTTCTGGATTAGGTTCAAACCCGATATTCCAAATAGGGTCTACCAAATATTCCAAATTGAACGAAAAAAATTTCATGGAAAATAAAGTATGGGTAAAACACAAGTTATAACACAGTTCTTCTGAACTAAAATAATTTTTTGTATTTTCGACTAGAAATGGTATACTCGCAGGCGTTACAATGAACGGAATGTCTTCATTTTTGTTGGCAAGTCGACCAGCTTTTCTTTCCTGTTTACTCTGGTCCCAATAGCTTCGTCCCAATAGTTTCTTCTTTTCTTTACCGAAGAGGGGACGCAAATTTCATTCAATCTGCGAACAGTTTAACGGCAAGATGTGATATTCGAAATAGGAATGCCATTCACATGAGATCCAGTTCAACACACTTCAACACATACGAAGGGAACTATAATTTGAAAACAAATTTTAAAAAAGTTGTTGGTTCATTAAAAAGCGGTACAGGGCACCGCACGCATGCGCAGTCGTCTTTTACTACTTTTCTTGGCCAGTTTTAAAATGGGACTACTTTTTCTGCTTAAAGACTGTGCTCTATCTAAAAAACACTAAAAGAAACCGTAGAAACGTCCAAAGGCGAGAGATTGTGGCTGATAATTGTCTTGCTCATCCATAGACTGGTAGACCACGTGTTCTGCTGTCGTTGTTGTTCTAAAAGCGCGAATCGCGAAGAACGGCATAATGTGGTGAACGGATGGTTGCCTGGGGAAGATTTCGTTTACAGCACTTTGTATCTGCCAGTAGACTGCGGACCACGGAAGGACCCCTGATGAGACAGAAAAACAAGAATTAATAAAACAATTTCTGTTTTAAGGTCGTCTGTTGCCACGATAACTACGCCCAGCTTAAAATGGTCTTTGGATCACAGAACAACCACTTGTCCAAAATATCCTCAATTTAGAGATATTGATAAACCTGGTCACTTGAAAGCTAATTTATGCTAATTCAAGATGAAAAGTTAATCCAGGCAGAAGTTTTGATCGTATAAAAGTCTTTTCCTTAGTGCTGTTTTGGAGCATACTTTGAGATTAATCAAAGTCATACCAGAAAGGAAAGCCATGGAAAAAGAACCCTCAGCTGAAATGTTGCAAAAAGTGAAATGAAAATTCCCTCTTATCCTGGATCAGCTTTATCATGCTTTGAGCATTCCTTAGTTGCGGATAGTATGAAATGAAGGAGTACGTGCAGTTCTGGTACTGGCGTCATGATAGCTCTGTTATTACAGGAGAAAGAGATAAGGAGGTCTAACGATTTCGTTTTGTGGGAAACCGCAGGAAATATTTTCTCCCCTTCCAACTATCATGGTAACGCCGTTTCTATGGTTTAATGTTCCCAGACTATGAAAAGTTACAACGTGCCTACTCCCTAGCTCTGATATTAACCTCCCTTGCCTGGACTCAAAGAAGGCTTTTTAAGAGACAAACGATGTTTGCCTCGTCACCCGGTCTTTTCACCTTGTTGGAAGGACAGATAGTGTGACAAGTAAACACAACACAACCTTTGGTATGGTACTGACCCTAATCCGTCCCCACCCTCCCCTCTCCCCTCTTCCGTTCATCCCCCTCCACCTGAGTAGAGGGGGCAAGTATCCTTAAATTCCTTACCATGCAGTCTTATCATCTCTTCTTTGACGACACGTTTTATTTCCACTTTAGCTAGATGGATGGAACGTTCAGAAGGACCTGGAAAAGAATCAAAGAACAACTTGAGCTAGAGTCTGGAATCCAGTCACCGAGCCTAGCTCCGTTGCTCATGCGCAGGACTACTAATCAAAAGATCACTTCTCTTGACAGGAAACAAGGATAACAAAAATCATCAATAAAAGAATAAATTGCGTGACCAGGAGGCGTCACGTAATATAGTTCTTCTCAGCTATCAGTTAGTGAGGTCAGCGGCTTAAAAGAAAAACGAAGCAACAGCTTCATTTCAGGATTGAATTGATACACTGATTTCGCTTGCATGCGTGTAAAACCAAACTTTTGCATATGCAGTTTGTTGTCACGTAGTGCTGAGAGAGGCATTGCGTGACAAAACTTGATACTCACGGTAAGAGCAGTGACAGTTCTTCCTTTGATAATCTGACTGGCAGCTTGCTGAGTCGGGTCCATGTTCTGTGATAAACAAATAAAATCATTTATTCAATGACTCAGTAGAACCAAATAAACGCCTTCGATTTCCAGCCCCGCCACTTTTATATTAGTCACGACCCTCCAATTCCCGAAGGAGCTCATTCAAAAGGTTGCCATAACAACTTGCTAAGAATGAACCGTCGACTCTTACCTTGTTTTTCGCCTTTGATCTGTTCGCCTCCTACTGGCGCCGCTTTCTTGATGTGGGTTTTCCTATACTGAACACAGCATCCAATTGTTTGTATATCTGATTTAAAAACAAATCAAAAGCAACAACACGTTAAACAAACCAGCCTCCTACACAGACATTCTTTGGATTCATCACACAATCTTCCTCGTCGTGACGAGCCCGAAGACCGTCTGCATGGGATGCTAGCAATAAACGGCCAAAATAAATACTGGCGATGAATAAATTCCGAACTCACCTCCTCCACAGCCTTCTCTTCAGTTTCAGCTTCGTCATCAGCATCTTGAAGACCAAGAGCCTCTAAAGAAACGGAAAAAGTCGAATTTTATCCAGCGGTAAAAGGATATAAGAACTACAGAAAACTACGTTACGGTAAACATGCCGTTAGATATGCAGGACCTTTATTATGGTCTAAACTAAGTAAAGATGTTACAGAGACTGGAGTCCATCGCGCCGCCCATTAGGCCACTTTTGTAAAAGAAGACGGTCGCTTAATAGAGCTTCCACAGCCCGTAATGTTGAACTTCTACTCCAAGGGCGATATTGGGGTCATCATTGAAGTGTGTCGGGTGACGATCAAAATATAGAATGACAAAGGAATTATGTCAGCGTGTAAATATCGATTATTATATAGCTAGCTCCGTGAGGGGGCAACATGAGCCGAATCCTACGCTGTGATTGGCTGCACAAGCGGGCAAGATGGCGCTATCTTGCCCGCTCGAGATTACCCGCTGTCTCCCGCAAGGAAATAGTTTTCTTTTTTCATGTAATAAATCTCGTATTAACCAAGCTTGTCCAGTCGAGATGGCTGGATATTGGCCTCGTTCTTTTCTTTCGTGTTCAAAAACGTGCAAAACAAAAAGAACGTGGGCAATATCCAGCCATCTTGACCTCACGCTTGGTCAATAACTCAGATATCTCACCTCCAAGGAGAGATTAACAAGGATAAGACGTTCTCAGAAGATCTTTAAACAACATGTCAGCCTTTTCTTGCTTTTTGACCAACTCCAAAGCGCTAACTTAAATAGCACCAACAAAAAAACGACTCAAACTACTCACCGAGCTACATTTAAATTTCAGTAGTCCACTCTGCAATGCCAATCGGCGAAAGAGACTTTTTACGACAAGTTTCTAACACTTGCTTGCAGCTAATTACGGTTTTCATATGAAAACGATCTGCACAGGTTTTACCCAACAACACTCCCACCCCTCTCCTAGGAATAATCAATTTTCACTGAAACTCACTGCTGTTCTTGGATCAAGCTTAACATTTAAAATGCTTTACCACAATTAATTCATGAGACAAAACCAATCTTGGTTACGCTGTCTTTCACTAACTCTAAAACATATTCCGCAACGTTGCCAGTTGAAAGCAAAAATGCTTACCTTGTTCCTGGTAAATACAAAGCAACTCCAGTAGCTTCAAGAACTTGTCATCTTCTTCAATAACAATCTAAGAAAGACAAATGTACATAAAACTTGTGTGAATGACTAAGAAATATTTACAGACCTTGCCCTCCTGCAGCTTACTGGGTAAATCTGGTTCAGTGAATTTCGCGGAACTTAGTTTCGAAATTTAACCTTAAGCTGCCATGAATGGTGCAATCCAGTCTCCAGAGCAGTGTTACCAAACGGACTCGAAAGTAACTGCAAGTTGAACTTCCTTATAGACTTCCGTTGGGTGGCCAAATGGACTCGCCATGTTTTCTCGCAAGTATACACAAGTCACAAAAAATAGACAATTCAACGCTACATATTCTGTATTTCATTGACTAATATAATAGGTTGCTATGACAAGGATTGGACGTCACTTAACTTGGTTAACTTGGGTTGGGTGGCCAAACGGTGAAAAAATTGCGCCAACTAGCGTGCAAATTTGACCTCGACCAAAGTGAGCGCAAGTCATCGCAAGCCAATTCAACGCAAGTGCACGTAAGGCCTGGTCAAACGGACTTGCAGGTAAACGAAGTTTTCAACTTGCCCGTTTGGCCAGGGCCTAACCTTCTTCCACTCAGCTGCTTTTTCTCGTTGAAAAACCGTTTCACTGGACGAAAAACTTCACACAGTACAAATGGTACGCGCTTTTAAGACCTTTTAACCTTAATATAAAACAAAAACTAAAATTGAAAACAAAATTGTGTCAGATTCCAATACATACCACGTTTGTCGGACATCTGAACAAACGATACTTCGTCCACCAACTTGTATCTAAAACGACAAAATGAAACCTCGAATAGAAAATCACTCAAAGCACGATAAAATGAATAATACCTCTCAATGAAGACAAACAATGAGGGAAAACATGTAACCAGTCACAAGCGCGGGAAAATATGTAACCGGTACCAAGCGAGGAAAAATATACGACCCCTGCCAAGCGCAAGAAAAGAACGCCCAGCGATGTCCATCGCGGGGAAACACAGCTTAGTAAGTCACGATTGGTAATGGATGTCATGCTTTTCCGAATTTTTTCATTCAAAAAACCATAAACCTGACCGCGCAATTTATCATAAGAAAACCAGCAAAACATACATAAATAATATATACTTCGAGGACAAGGTTATAAAGAAAGAAACAGAATACACTTATAAAAAAAAAAAAAAAAAGAAGCAGTGTTTTTGCAACTGAAAAACGAAAGCCGATGACGCTACAAGTTGACTGACAACGATCGTTGAATTTCACACCTGTTCCAGCCATGACCGTTGTATTCTCTGTGGGGAATTCGTATATACGGCTTCATGTCCCCACTCTGGAGAGTAAGAAGTACTAAGGGCAAAACACTTTCATAGCCCAGAACAATACGCTGACCATCCCCCACCAGCAAGTCTGTGTTACTCTAGTGCCATGCGTTAAGAATAAAACAGATTTAAATTTGTTACTTGTACTTGTGAACTTTTGTAATGCATACGACATCAAATCTTCTGGTCGTACCTTCTAAAACGTTCCAACAAACTAGTTGTGACGGCTCACAAAGACTTGAACATAGTACTATGTTCAAGTCTTTGTGAGCCGTCACAGCCAAAGAAATGGCGTCGGTGTCATTCGCATGTCGTGAGTCATGCGCAAGCTTTCCTAAAACATAAAGACGTCGAGCGCGAGATCGACCTCTACTTTTTGCCTTTCCCCAACCCCACCCCCTTGCGTTTTGGCTTGTTCATAAAGCAAGCGCCGGGGTAATATTTTGCTGAGCTTGCGATTTCGACAAATTCAAGACAAAATAGAGAGTCTGTGGATAGACTAGTCTCCATACACATCTATGGCACTATCTAGAGTTCTCTTTATGATGTGATGTCAAGATTCTCCTTACAGTGTCTTCTTTTCACCTAAATTACCCTCCAAACATCAAACCACAAACCACAACCTCAAGCAAACAACTTCCCCATCCAAATTATCGAGATCTCGGGCAAAAAACGAGCAAAATTTAAACGCGTCCAAACGTTTGGGCTTTTGATCATGATGAAGTACACTTATAATGGCCTCTAAGCTCAAAACGAAAACACTGTGCACGCGTTTCTCAAGCGATATTAAGTGCCGTAAATCCCTCATACGACTGTCGAACAATAAAAGACGACGACATCAAAAGACCCCAAAAATATAAAGCGAGAAAAATAGCAGGTACAAAAAAGCCGATAATTACACTTAAAGAAAAAAATGCAACTTGAGCTTAACTGAATGCATCAGGTGTTACCTGTGAAGTATTTCACCAGTTTCAAATGAAATCACCACTATGCCTCGTTTAAACGAAGCCACGCTGATCTCATTGTCACAACAACACATGATCATGCCAATCTCTTCTCCAGCTTCCGGCACGGTCAGCAATAAGGAGCCATCGCTGATGTCCCACACTTTCACCACACCGTCCTCTGCGCCTATAACAAAATGGCCGCAGTCAGGAGTCGACGCTCAATTCACTCATCAGACACGAGAGAATTTTGGCGCGAAAATCGCGGCCAATCAGAGACTACACGGATCTCTGAAGGACTACGTCATCAAAAATTTTTCAGGTCGATTCGACCGGACGAAGATTTGAGGGTGGAAGAGTTACGGCTCTGTCAAGTCTGTTTAAAGGGGAATCTTTTTTTTACAATATTTGCCTCATAAGCGTAAGTGAACAGTTTTTGATAGTTACATAAACGTTAGTTCTGAATATATAAAGGACACAGCACAATTAATCGTCCTAAGGAATTTTTGCCCGATATATTGAGACTTTTTGTGCGAGGCGGGTCTAAAATCTCAAAATTTTACGAAGGATGTACGAGCTTATTAGCGCTTCTGTTTACCAGGAATTTTGCAATTTTTGAAAGCCAATTTCTCCTCGAATATTACAACCAAAGAATCCAATCTTTTGCCAGTTACTAAGTTTTACAAGCTCTTTAAATGTTTGTAGTCAGTTCGTGCCTATTGCGATGCCTTCTCTGCGTTAAGTTTTATGTTAACGAGGAAAATGTAAACAATGACATCAGAAATGATTTTCGACTATTCAGATTAATTACAAAACAAAGCAACAACAGCTTTTAAACTGTAACAGTGTTATCCAAAAATTACCTGTAACAACGTATCTACCGTCACTGGTGGCAGCGAGTCCATGGACTGTGCTGGCCGAGTGTCCAACTAACGTCTGTATTAACTGTCCGCCAGGAGGGGTTAAAAGAGCTCTGGATGGGATCAGTGTGGGCTCTTGTGGGCTGCGAGAATCCTGGACAAGCTTAGAAAGTATCTGAAGTTAGAAAAGGTGATGGTTAGGCCAGAATTACAGCACACTTCGCGCCCACCAGTGAGATAAACGTTCAAGACCGCCCAAGTAACAGTAAAATAGAAGTAATTGATTGATTCATAACTTCATGTAAGGAAGTGTTGTCTTCATATTCCGACAAGAATCCTTGTTTGCATTCCGTGACTTTTCCTGCGCTTGCCGCAGGTTATATGTTTTGTGTAATACTCGAGGAGAAATGTAACCCGCGCTTTCCGCGGGTTACATTTTTCCCGCAATTTCTTTGGGGTTACAATCTTTCCCGCCCTTGCCACAGATTACATGTTTACCCGCGTTTGCTACCCGTAACAAGCTCTTCTGCGCTTGCTGCAAGTACTGAAAATACAAAAAAAAGTTTCATTCCTCGCAAAACCAAGACTAGATCAATCTCGTCACCCTACAAATGAAACTAACAAGTTTCAAAACAAAACGCAAAATCGCCCAACCGGAACCAAGCGCGGGAAACACGACGCCAGTTCGAATTAGTTTACACACGAGTTTAGATTAAAATACAGACTCACTATAGTAGTATACAACAACGCCTATACTTACTGGTGATAGGATGAATGTAATCACGTGATAGGCATTCTGAACCTTACACTGTCAAAATCAAAGTACAACAAAAATAAACAATTTTAAGACTAAACCCAGTAATATGACACCATGTCAAATGTTACCTAAAAGGCGATTTAAAAAATACTATTGTTACTAGGGCCGGTTTGTTCGAAAGCCGGTTAACGCTAACCCAGGAATGAAAGTCAACCGAAGTATTCATTTTTCTTGTATAAAAGTGTTTTTCACTGCTTATGTTTTGTGTAGCTTAGAATTATTTAAACTCAAAACTGAAGGACAGACAATATTAACAGACAAGCACAACCAGGCCCAGAAGTTTCTATGCCAATCCTGAATCAACTGATCTTACTTTGAAAAGCTGGGCTGACGCACTTTAAGAATAACGAACAAGAAATATGCGGGGAAAATCCTGAATATCAGATAACAGGAAAGAAAACATCAAACTGGTGTGAACCTGGTAGAGCCTCGCTACAAATTGCGAAGTGAGTTGTTCAGGGTCGCTGAAAATGGCGTGTTGGACGAGCTGAAGCACTGCCCCAACAGCATCAATGTCAGGGTGATTCACAACCTTCATGGCGGCATGGACATTATCCAACACAGACCTGTGAACTGACACATTTTAAGAATGACGAACAAGAAATATGGGGAGAGATCCTGAATATAAAAGGAAAGAAAAACATCAAACTGGTGTGAACCTCGTCGAGCCTCGCTACAAATTGCGAAGCGAACTGTTCTAGGTCGCTCAAAATGGCATTTTGGGAGAGCTGAAGCACTACCCCTACAGCATCAATGTCAGGGTCATTCACAACCTTCATGGCGGCATGGAAATTATTCGGCACAGACCTGTGAACAAAAGTAACAATGTTTAATTCAGAGACAAAATAAATGAAAGCATATCTGACCAGAATGTACGTTTAAAAGAAAGGATCAACTGCTTAAGGGGCGGCATTCAAAAGCTACACATTAAAGACGTCTAATTCTCCCCAGTTAAACTGCGCAGCTTTAAAAAGTTTGTATGAACGCTCTTGTTGTAAGTAGTTGGTACTTCAATGAGCTGCCTGGATTTTTATCCACGTAGGTGAAGTTGTAGTAAGTTGTAGCATGTTACCGTAACTTGCAACACGGTTGGTAATTTAAGGGAAACAGCACTTTTCAACATGAAACGCGACAGTTTTGCGCCCTAACTTGCAAGACAATGTTGTGCTCATCAGTTCCACTTAACTTACTTAAGTTATTACTACAAAAGCCAAAAAGGCTGTTACCCTACCTAAGAGAATGCGCTGTTATTTTTATACTGAGCCAAAGTTACAGAGCACTTCACTTTTTAACTCGTCCCATCTTTCGCTGCGCATCAGATGAACGGGAAATTCGTGTGGTTTACTCAAATTGTATCTGCCTTTAGACAATATCAGAGGTTGTCCTGAAATACTCGCCAAGCGCACGTATTTGCCATGAATGAGAGTCGACTCCTTCGTATTCTCCGCTGCACAAAAAGGAAACAAAATTGTTCTAGACCTGCTAATTCTGTGCGATAATCGCTTTTTCCACTGTTTCCAACAAAATGAATCCTTTTCGCGACCTGCTTTACAAAAGTTACATTTGATAGTCGATGCTGCCACCTAACACGGTAACAATAAGCACTTCTGCCTATCTTAAATCTTACCTTTGAGAATTTGGCGGTTGATCAATACAAATTGTACCCCTAGCTGACGAATTCCTTTAATCTCAACACCTTCATGCCTAACAATGTAACGATATAAGGAGAAATTAGATGTTGAACAATCTCGCTTACCAACAAAATTTATTCCCAAGAAATAATCAGCAACATTGCACTGTGCAAGCGCTTTCTCTGAGACGAATCTGGCAAGTATCTAGCACAGGCGGCTTGAAAAAACTGACAGGTTTTTACTGTAAATGCGGGAAGAAAATCTAGGGACTCAAGCTGGTGTCCGCTTAATAAACGGTGCCCACTTAATGTGGGGTGACGCATTTTAAGAATGACGAACAAGAAGTATGGGGGAAAATCCTGAATATATGGGGAAAGAAAAACATCAAAATGAAGCCTCACTACAAATTTGCGAAGCGAGTTGTTTATGGTCGCTCAAAATGGCGTCTTGGGCGAGCTGAAGCACTCCCCCAACAGCATCAATGTCACGGTCCTCCCCAACCTTCATGGCGGTCTGGAAATTTTCCAACAAAGACCTGTGAACAAAAGTAATAATGTTTAATTCAGAAACAAAATAATGCAAGTATATCTGACAAAATTAAAGTGTACGTATGAAAGAAAAAATCAACTGCTTAAAACGCTGCATTGAAAAGCTACACATTAAAGACGTTTAGTTCCCCTTAGTCGAACTGTTAAGATTTAAAAAGTTTGTATGAACGCTCTTGTTGTAAGTAGCTGGTACTTCAATAAGCTGTATGGATTTTTATCCTCGTGGGTGAAGTTGTAGTAAGTAAATCGTACCATGTTACCGTAACTTCAACATGGGGGTTGATTTCAGCGAACCAGCACTTTTCAACGTGAAATGCGACAATTTTGCGCCCTAACTTGCAAAGCAATGTTGTTCTCATCAGTCCTACTTAACTTACTTAAGCTATTACTACGAAGGCAAAAAGGCTGTTACCCTACCTGAGGGGACGCGCTGTTATTTTTATACTGAGCCAATGAAAGATACAGAGCACTTCACTTTTTAACTCGTCCCATCTTTCGCTGCGCATCACATGAACGGGAAGTTCGTGTAGTTTCCCCAAATTGTATCTGCCTTTAGACAATATCAGAGGTTGTCCTGAAATACTCGCCAAGCGCACATGTTTGCCATGAATGAGAGTCGTCTCCTTCGTGTTCTCCGCTGCACAAAAAGGAAACAAAACTGTTCTATACTTGATAATTTTGTGCGATTATCGCTTTTTCCACTGTTTTTAACAAAATGAAGCCTTTCCTCGACCTGTTTTACAAAAGTTACATTTGATAGTCGATGCTGCCACCTAACACGATAACAACATATAAGCACTTAATGACTGGCCCAACAGGCAATACTGAGTTTTTATCAGTTCGCCGAGACCCTCAAACATTGAAGGTCTCCGTGAGTATTGTATTAATTCTACCTACCTTAAATCTTAGTTTTGAGAATTTGGTGATTGATCAAGGCAAATTGTACCACTAGTTGACGAATTCCTTTATTATCAACACCTTCATGCCTAACAATGTAATGATATAGGGAAAAATCAGATGTTGAACAATCTCGCTCTTACCAACAAGTTCTTCCCAAGAAATAATCAGCAACATTGCACTGTGCAAGCGTTTTCTCTCGGACGAATCTGACAAGTATCTAGCATAGGCGGCTTGAACAAACTGGCGGTGATACCAGTAAGCGACCCGGGCATCATCTGCTCCCCTGTCCACCAGGTATGAGGTAAGATCCGCCCTTATTCTGATCCACAACAGGGGGGTAGCCTACTGATAGGTGGGGTCCAGTACTGGAACACATCGTGGAGGGCCTCATCACACGACAAGATGTCCTCGAGCTCGTTTGTGGTCAGACCGTGAGAAGCTAGCTATAGCGGAACACAACAAAACAAAAAATTCATTGTGAACTTTCTGTAGATTAAACCCTAGGTAAGACCATTTGAACGAAAGCTTTAACGGATGCGTTCATTGCCGTGTACAGAGTGGTTCCAACATTTTAGTCTGTTTGGATATCCTGATGAAACAACGTCTCTCGTGTTTGGTATATTAATAATAAATAAAAAAACTTTTTCTGTAATGAATATCAAGTTACAAACTAATCTTTTAATGCTAGCATACTTTAAGTGTAGGAATACACTTGTACTCTTCACTAGGCAAAGTGGACACAATAAACTTCACATGAAGTGGAAGTTTATTGTGTCAACTTTGCCCAGTCAAGAGGGGAGAGCTGGTCGAGAGAGTCGAGAAGGATCACTAAGGGTTGTTTCTTTGTAGCACTCGACAAAAACACGGGAAACTGATCAAACACACCGTTAATTGACTGAAAAAAGCAAAATGAAATCAACACAGTGTGAGAAACTTTTGCTTTTAATTTGTGCATGGATTAAGGTTTAATTCAATGAAACCTTTCCGTGGGTAAATTGTTGGAAATGCGACAAGCGAAGCACAAACGAGTTTGTATGAGAATTCCAGGGATTTCGATGTCAAACAACTTTAAATTTATGAAATTTCACTTTTGTGTTATTTCAGAGATCAGGTAATTATAAACTCACATGTGGAACTCTAGCAGTCAACTTGTACACGTGTTTGATCTGCCACATGATTGATTTGAGCAATCGACAAATTGTTGAACTTCTTGGTGTTGTACCAAGAAACCTTTTAAGGCAGTAAAGGACACAAGTTAGCGCATAATTTTTGACATTTCTTTTTATTCTTGGAAATCCAAATGTAAATATTATTTCAATTAATTAGATTCTGTCTGCCCCGTCAGTCCTCCGTACGTCTCTCTCTCTCTGTTAGTCCATCCGTCTGTCTGTCTGTCCGCCCGTCCGTCTGTTTGTCTGTCCGTCCGTCCGTCCGTCCGTCCGTCCGACTGTCTGTCTGTCTTTCCGTCCGTCTGTCTGTCTGTCTGTCTGTTTGTCTGTATGTGTCTATCAGGAAACATCCAACCACGAGAGAACCAACCATTTAAGCACACATACCTGAGACAATCACAACACTTTTTATCCATGTATTAACTTATTGCCTTGGCCGCCAGGGCAATAACAGCTGTTTTGCCGCACCCAGACTTCCCATGGATCACCAGAGGATATTGACTTGGGCCTCTAACGTACTCTTCAATATCCTGAGAAGAAAGAACAACATTTTCTTTCTTAAGGTAAATACTGAAAAAAAAAAAAAAAAGCCGCAACCACTGACCCCCTTGAAAAAAGCAATCGGAGAAGTAAAAAAATATAATCCCTAAACATATTATATATACCGATGGGGTTATATTGAGATTAAACGCTTTCAAAGATGCAATTTGTTCTAACAAGAGGCAACCATTGTCAAGTTTGAATTGCTTTCCTCGTCGTTATACAACAATGTTTTCAGAGTCAGCGTTGTTCAAGAGTTTTTTTTCAATGCAATCCGCTTATACGAATGTAAAATGTTTCAGATGTAAAAATAAGCTCAACCCATATTTATGCAGAATGCAAATCCCACGATGAAAACACTAGATTCCTTCAGTACATGGCAACTAAATTAGGGCAACAGCATTAAGTATCTTAAGTACGTCACTTACAGTATTTACTCGATTAAAGGGCCACCTCCAATTAAGCGCCGCATATGAGAGCAAAATTATTAGGGCGCTGTATGCCCTCGAATAAGCACCGCATTCATTCACAACAATGCGGCGCTTAATTGCAACATATTGAGAGAAAATCGTTCGAGAAGTTCATCTTAAAAGACAAGTACAGTACAACTCAATCTAAATTAAGCTTGAAAATTTATTCTTCTGAATAACAAGGTTTTTCAGTTTGAAGTGGCTATATTTTGTTGTGAACATTTAATGCTTCTCATCGTTTACAAATGTTATGCATGAATTTTTTTAAAGACTGCCATCCCTGAATGAAAACGCTAAAAACATAAAGCGCGTTCAATCGAGTAAACTAAGGTGCGCTTGTCTGTCTGTCAACTTGCCAGAACAATAATGTAATGTGTAAGTTTAAATATATCAACATGCTAGCTGGTATCAAAGTACTGTGCACTTTTTTACGCAAGCTAATTTGAGCTGAGTACCTCGAGTGTTGGTTCTCTTCCGTAAACAACTTCAATTCTCTTCTTACAAAACAATGTATGCTGCACCACTTCATCGTACAGAAAATTATCTGCTTCCGCCGTTTTATGCTCTGTAATGCTCTCTGTTGTCATATCCTTCAATTTGTTTTCAAAGTCCTCGTGTTTGTGCATGCCAACACTTGGATCAATACCTAGAAATATAAATGTTCAAAAAAATTGACTTTAATCTCGCTCTTTCATTGAAGAATACGTGTTTTACTTGAAAGGGTTTCCATTAGGAACTGATAGCATGAGGCAACCAGGAGTATTTCTACTTTCTCCTAGATGGGATGCCAGTCCATTACAAGGTTCCCTGAGCTATGACTTAGAGTAAAACCATACATTGAGAGTAAAACATTGGCCGTTCAATTTAGAGACCTGGGGCCCGTTTCTCGAAGGTCCCGAAAGGTTTTATCCCCCGGAAAGCTGTAGCAACATCTCAAACCTTATGATTACAGAGCTGTTTTATTCACATATTCTTAAGAGAGGTTCTCTTAATACAAAAAGTTTCAGGCGTTTGCACCTGTTGTTAGATAGAGATTAGTTAAAAATGGCTTTGCGGGCCCGAAAAGTTTCCAGGACGTTCGAGAAACAGGCCCAAGGCCCGGGTTGTTCGAAAGGTGGATAAAGCTATCCACCGTGTAAATCACTATCCAGCAGATAGCGCGGTTTGTTTTGTTAACACTTATCCACTGGATAGCAATTTATCCGCTGGTTAGCGTTATCCAGTCTTCGGACAACTGCGGCCTGCACGGTAAGCATTAAGTTACTGCACCTCGTTACTTAGGCCGCGTCCACACTACGCCGTAGAAATTTGAAAACGCATGCACAGCGTTATTTATACGGATAGGCCTACCGTCCACACTAATCCGTCAAGAAACGGAGCTTTTCGGAAACGCGCCTCAAACCGGAGGAATTTGAAAATGCTGGCGTTTCAGCTTTTCGAAAACGATGGCGTCAAGATAATCATGTGATTTCCCTGACCGAGATTTCCTTAGCCTGTGTACAGCTGATACCCCCCTCCCCACCCCCCTCAAAATAATCGGAGAGAGAGACTCTCCCTCTCTCCGAATTTTTTCGAGGGGAAGGGGCGGCCGTACACGGGCTAAGTTTTCCTCAAACAACCAAAATGGCCGGTGATTGTTGTGTTTTAATTAAATTCTTACGGCGTAGTGTGGACCGAAAACATTTCATGCGTTTTTCAGGGGAATAGATTTTCTACTGGTCAGGAATAAGTCTTCAAGATAATTATATCTCACCTCTAAATATCCAAGGGGTATCATAAGTGAGAATATTTTCTATGTGCATGACTTCCTTCATTTTCTTGTCTTTTTTTGTTTTTTTTTTTCTTTACTTAAAAGTGAAAACGTAAAAGTGCTTGTGGATGAACATCAACTCTGTGACACAATAATCACGAAACTTTAAAACTCAAGATTTTTAGCGTGTGTGTTTGTGGCACCATCTCTAACGCCCCGTCGCATGTCCACGACCTGAAAACAGCCAGAATCAGTTATTAGGGGCAAATACTACATTATAACAGCCAGTATATTGGGTGAATATCACATAGATGGGAACTCAGTGACCTTCTCAGACAGTACTGTTGTAGGACTCTGCCTTGCCGCCACCTTGTTATAATGGCCACTTTTACTCACTCACCCCCATCCCCCCAAAAAACATCGCCTGTTCGGTTGTTTCATTATTTTACGAAGTCTCTTTTAAAATTAAAATTAAAATGCCTCCAACCATGACCACAATTTTATAGCCTTAAAGGTGGTTGTCAAAGAAAAAAGGCCGACATTAGGATATGCTTTCAATGCGGTTCCGAGCAAATTTGGTTAATGATATCGATGTTTAATATCAGAAGCATATATGTCTTTACGGGGTTCTCTGAAAAAGGAGAAAGACAACCCAGTCTGAAACGGAACCGTCCACTCACTGTACGTGGTATTTCTCCTCTGAAAAGGACAAAAAAATATTTACACGTGTTCCGATGGTAAACTCAGAAGTGCAATTCAAATGTCTAAGAAAATATGTTGGTCAAAACATAGGTAACTAGGAATAAAATGAGACATTTGATGATATTGTTTGCCGTAAAAAATATTTTTTGTCTGCTCTTGGCAGTCAAAACAATAACAAAATGCTTGACATTTCTCAACTCGATGTCCAAAAAAAATTAGTGTTAAACGTGTACCATTAAAGCTCAATGCCTAGAACTTGGGAGGGTCTCACCTGTATCGGTTACCCGTTGGAATAAAATTAAACAAAAATATCTTGTTGAGGAAGTATAAAATTACATGAACTTTATGCAACGCCGCCACGACTAGCAATAAAACATCTCTCTATTCCATTAGTATTTTAAGTTTTATCGACTTCTATTAAAACCCCAAGAGAAGCTAGTTAATATAATGGAGTACTGTCTAAAATACTGCTATAGCTAGCTACTTATCACTACCCCTGCCTGAAAAACACACCCGTCATATCACGATGTGAATCCGTACTAACCTCGCGCTTGTGGTCGCCTGCTCCCCCTGGGACGTCTGTTCGCCCTGGGAGGTCTGGTCCCCCAAGGAGGTCTCGTCTGGATACTCATTAGGGGAGGTATTTCGCTGGGTGCGGGCACACCTCGTCCGTTGCCATTGTTCCCCAAAGGCCTGATGCCATTGTAGGGTGGCGGTGAGGTCTGAATGCTCATGAGAGCGGGAATCGGTGTTGGTGGTGTTGTTTGAGGCATTAGTTGTCTAACAGGAGGACCTCTATGTGTGGACGATGTGTTTCTGTGAGGTCGCGACGCACCAATATCCCTGGGCATGGGATATCTTTTAGGCGTCGGAAACCTCGGGCCAAACGCGTATTCATTCCAAAATGGTGGGGGTGTGACCACAATACTCATTAGCGGCCTAATAACAGCACTTCCAGATACACAAGTTGGTGCCGACGATGTGGCTTCACACGCATAAGACCCTGAAGCTGGGCTTGGATCGGAAGGCGGGGATTCCGTGATAGTCTTGACTACACAACTGCCTTCAACGTTGGTACTGCTGTCACAAATGGCATCAGCCAATGTGGTGGGAGTGATTTCAATAGTCGCACTGTCAGGTGCAACGTTGCATGATGTTGTTGACTGGCTTAGTTGAATAGGCGATGACGTTGGCGGTCTACTATGACACTCCGAACGCCCTGAAGAGATTGCAGAGGATAGGCCTGGAATACAGGACCGCAAATCATTCACGGTTTTCACACTTGAATTGGACTGGGCCTCCAACGGTGGCGCTGACGAAGAGTTTTCCTGTATGGCTGGGCTGTTCTGTTCGGCAGATGAAGGAGTAGCAGGCGATGTCTTTTCAGAAGATTGTAAGATAGCTGAATTGACAGGAGAAAGCAGAGTTAAATTGTCGGCAGATTGCGGAAGAGTCCTCTGGTCAATAGACGAGGAAGGTGTTGTCAGGTTAGCAGGTGTGTTGTTGCCCGATATGGTCTCACAGGCATAAGACCCTGAAGGTGGGCTTGGATCGGAAGGCGGGTATTCCGCGATAGTATTAACTACACAGCTGCCTTCAACGTTGGTACCGCTGTCACAAATGGCATCAGCCAATGTGGTGGGAGTGATTTCAATAGTCTCACTGCCAGGTGCAGCCTTGCATGATGTTGTTGACTGGCTTAGTTGAATAGGTAATGACGTTGGCGGTCTACTGTGACACTCCGAAGGCCCTGAAGGGATGGCAGAGGATGGACCTGGAATACAAGACCGCAAATCATTCGCGGTTTTCACACTTGAATTAGATTGGGCGTCCAACAGTGAAGCTGAGGAGGAGTTTTCCTGTCTGTCTGTGCTGTTCTGTTCGGCAGATGAAGAAGGTATAGGAGGCGATGTCTCTTCAGCAGATTGTAAGATAGATGAATTTTCTGGAGAGAGCAGAGTTAAGTTGTCGGCGGATTGCGGAAGAGTCCTCTGGTCAATAGACGAGGAAGGTGTTGTCAGGTTGGCAGATGTGTTGTTGCCCGATATGGGCTCACATGCATAAGACCCTGAAGCTGGGCTTGGATCGGAAAGCGGGAATTCCGTTATAGTCTTAACTACACAGCTGCCTTCAACGTTGATACTGCTGTCACAAATGGCATCAGCCAATGTGGCGGGAGTGATATTAGTAGTCTCACTGTCAGGTGCAGCGTTGCATGACGTTGTTGACTGGCTTAGATGAATAGGTGATGACGTTGGCGGTCTACTGTGACACTCCGAAGTCCCTGAAGGGATGGCAGACGATGGACCTGGAATACAGGACCGCAAATCATTCACGGTTTTCACACTTGAATTGGACTGGGCGTCCAACGGTGACGCTGACGAACAGGTTAAATGTCTGGTTGTGCTGTTCTGTTCGGCAGATGGAGAAGGAGTAGCAGGCGATGTCTTTTCAGCAGATTGCAAAATAGATGAATTTTCATGAGAGAGCAGAGTTGACATGTCGGCAGATTGCGGAAGAGTCCTCTGATCAATAGACGAGGAAGGTGTTGTCAGGTTAGCAGGTGTGTTGTTGCCCAATATGTTTTCACAGGTGTAAGACCCTGAAGGTGGGGTTGAATCGGGAGGTGGGGATTCCGTGATAGTATTAACTACACAGCTGCCTTCAACGTTGGTACTGCTGTCACAAATGGCATTAGCCAAGGCTGTGGGAGTGATTTCAATAGTCGCACTGTCTGGTGCAGCGTTGCATGATGCTGTTGTCTGGCTTAGTTGAACAGGCGGACATCCGGTGGGAAACATGGCGTCATTAGGTGGTGACCTTGGCGGTCTACCTTGACACTCCGAAGGCCCTGAAGGGATGGCAGACGATGGACCTGGAATACAGGACCGCAAATCATTCACGGTTTTCACACTTGAATTGGACTGGGCGTCCAACGGTGACGCTGACGAACAGGTTTCCTGTCTGGCTGTGCTGTTCTGTTCGGCAGATGGAGAAGGAGTAGCAGGCGATGTCTTTTCAGCAGATTGCAAGATAGATGAATTTTCAGGAGAGAGCAGAGTTGACATGTCGGCAGATTGCGGAAGAGTCCTCTGATCAATAGACGAGGAAGGTGTTGTCAGGTTAGCAGGTGTGTTGTTGCCCAATATGTTTTCACAGGTGTAAGACCCTGAAGGTGGGGTTGGATCGGGAGGTGGGGATTCCGTGATAGTATTAACTACACAGCTGCCTTCAACGTTGGTACTGCTGTCACAAATGGCATTAGCCAAGGCTGTGGGAGTGATTTCAATAGTCGCACTGTCAGGTGCAGCGTTGCATGATGCTGTTGTCTGGCTTAGTTGAATAGGTGGACATCCGGTGGGAAACATGGCGTTATTAGGCGATGGCGTTGGCGGTCTACCTTGACACTCCGAAGGCCCTGAAGGGATTGCAGAAGATGGACCTGGAATATAGGACTGCAAATCATTCACGGTTTTCACACTTGAATTGGATTGGGGGTCCAACGGCAAGGCTGACAAAGAGTTCTCCTGTTTGGCTGTGCTATTCTGTTCGGCAGATGAAGGAGTTAACTTTTCCGGAGATTGCGGAAGAGTCATCTGGTCAATAGACGAGGAAATTGTTGTCAGGTTGGCAGGTGTGTTGTCACCACATGACGAAATTGACGACGATTGTTTGCCAGTTGACAAAGAGCATTTCTGACAAATGAGAAATGACAGGCTTTGAATTAGTTTCCTTCATGCAGTGTCTGGTTGACAGAAGAGGAAGGAGGACATTTCTTTGGCGCGATAACAGAGTGAAGATTGGTTTGATCATTCCTCGGCAGATGAGGAAGGGGAAATGCCTGGTTGGCAGTTGGCGAACGGGAGATGCTCGTCATCTCGCTTTAGGGTATAAATCAAGTATTCTGGTCTCACTTAGGGTGTTATTGACGTAATGCCACTATTTTAGCTGTCAAAGTATCTCTTAGGGTGCACTTATTTCCGTTTTTGGCCTCGATTTCCGCCGGTCTTCCGAGTACCGAGTTCCAAACTAATAAAAGCTTATGGCATTTCGCTATCGTCAAATGAATGGATAAACATGCAGTGGAATTAACGGACGTGCGAATTTTTGAAATGATTAGTGTTACTGATTTGATTTTAAGGTAATTCCCCTGGAATAAAACTGCACATAGATTTTTGTTTAAACTTTGTCCAATGATTATTTATCATGTGAGAACTTTAATTGTAAAATAAAAAAGGGGGTGCCCATGCTCCTTAAGGAGCAGTGAGGCATTGAAAATGTCCCATTTTATCGTCATTTAATGCTTATTACAACAACACATTCCAATTCAGTTACTGTAAACTCTCTGTGAGCCCAGACTCATGAAAACACGCCTCAAACTACAGTCAATACTTGTGTCGGACACAAATAAACTTTTTAAGTTTGATTTTGACAGACAGCTGAATCCTTTTTAAAATATTGGAACCAAATTGTTTGCCACGGCTATCAAACTGCAAAATAGAAAAGACTACTGTGCGGCTGCTATTTTCCTTATTTATTTTCAACAAGTTTCAACAATAGAAATCAGATCAGTCTTTTCATACGCAAAGCTAATGATTAGTTGATTAAAATGACTGGAAAACAATTTGGGGGGCCCGAGCTCGTTAGTGAGCTATGGCCATTTTTCAACTGACAGAACTCAATATCAAGGCAAATCCGCCATGTTTTCAATGTGCGCGTGCACGAACGCGCGCTAATGACGCCATAAATTATGCGCAGTAAGGATGCGCAATGCAATACTGGGGAATGACCTTAAATCTACTGTTCGGTTTTAGAATCTTTTTTATGTTGTTTGGAAATCAGTCAAAACTTTCATTCAAGAGATCAGTTACTAGTAATCAGCTGAAGGCTTGTTTTCGCAAGCAAGGGAGCCGGAATCGTAATCACAAGCACAGAGCAATGCGATCAAGTCAATGAAAATCAGGCCAGCGGAATTGAGAGCAGAATACCGATTTCACTTATGCCTCCGTCGCAAACTAGCTAGTGAGAACTACATTCCCGGAGCCGCGAGCAAAATCCGAAGAATTTAACCTATCACAATGATTGATTCCAGGCATTGTAGTTGGTTGGTTCTTGTACTCCTAAATGTAGTTTCATAGGATCATAAGCGACGGAGTCATATAGGTAGCATGGCAAGAAAATAGAAAAGTTGTCCTGATTCTTCCGACTTCGATTCCGTCAAGTTTATATGAGTCCGTCGCTATCGAAAACTAGCCTTTGATGAGTAAAATCGATTTCTAGTTGACAAGCAACGTATATTAAACCAACCCTCTGCTTAAGTAATTTTTTCAATGTTCTTTAAATTTCCGCTTATCAGCCTTACATGTGAAATAATTTCTTTCCACAAGAAATTTCACTCATGTTTTTTACACAAAAGCTTATCGTCGGTTGTAGCTTTGAATGGGTTCCGCGATAAAATTTGAAATCCGCTTTGGTTTTCCGGTCGGTCGCTTTCCTGTAAAATTTCCTTTCTCCATGTCTGTTCTGTACAGCTCTATTTCACACGGCAGGCTTCTTTAATCAAATAAGTTAAAAAAATTCCATTACATTACTTGTTTGTTTGCCGCTTTTCATGTTACGTCATTTACACGAGCGCTTGCTTCAGCTTATACTGAGCATACCTTGCATTCCAGATAAAAAAAACTCTCCTATTTAAAAAAACAAAGCTAATTGAATACGAGCGACTTACCTTTACAGTTTTAAAGCTTCCTTTCTTCTTTTTTGATGATTTTGCGCTGTAAAAAAAAACCGCACATTTGTCAAATTGGTTTGGTTTTGGTTCGTGGTTGATTTTTATGGTACCAAGCGTGAGGCTTTATTTTCATGTATTTTGCCTAGTTTTCCTCTTTCGTTGCACGATTCACTTTTCTTACGTTCATTGCCATCTGATCGTCAGTTAGTGTCCTCTAACATGATTAATTTAAAATTCGTTTAACTGAAGACTCGACAATCTTTCACCTTTCAGTATAAAAGTTTTCTTTCGTCACTCCTTGTATTTTAGCACACGAGCGAACCTCTGTTTTTATGGCTAGAGATCAAATTTTCAAAGTTTGACTTACCTTTGCCTTCCAGATACGCAGGTTGTCTGGCAGGCAGAAGACCCTAAAGGTGGGCTTGGATCGGAAGGCATGGATTCCGTGATAGTATTCACTACACAGCTGCCTTCAACGTTGGTACCGCTGTCACAAATGGCATCAGCCAATGTGGTGGGAGTAATTTCAATAGTCGCAGTGTCTGGTGCAGCGTTGCATGATGTTGTTGACTGGCTTAGCTGAATAGGTGATGACGTTGGCGGTCTACCGTGACATTCCGAAGGCCCTGAAGGGATGACAGAGGATGGGCCTGGAATACAGGACCGCAAATCATTCACGGTTTTCACACTTGAATTGGACTGGGCGTCCAACGGTGACGCTGACAAAGAGTTTTCCTTTCTGCCTGTGTTGTTCTGTTCGAAAGATGAAGAAGGAGTAGCAGGCGATGTCTTTTCAGCAGAGTGTAAGATAGATGAATTTTCAGCAGAGAGCAGAGTTAACTTGTCGGCAGATTGCAGAAGAGTCGTTTGGTCAATAGACGAGGAAGGTGTTGTCAGGTTGGGAGCTGTGTTGTTGCCCGATATTTTCTCACAGGCATTCGACCCTGAAGGTGGGCTTTGATCGGAAGGCATGGATTCCGTGATAGTATTAACTACACAGCTGCCTTCAACGTTGGTACTGCTGTCACAAATGGCATCAGCCAAGGCTGTGGGAGTGATTTCAATAGTCGCACTATCAGGTGCGGCGTCGCATGATGCTGTTGCCTGGCTTACTTGAATAGGTGGACATCCGGTGGGAACCATGGCGTCATTAGGCGATGGTGTTGGCGGTCTACCGTGACATTCCGAAGGCCCTGAAATAATGGCAGAGGATGGGCCTGGAATACAGGACCGCAAATCATTTACGGTTTTCACACTTGAATTGGACTGGGCATCCAACGGTGACGCTGACGAAGAGCTTTCCTGTTTGGCTGTGCTGTTCTGTTCGACAGATGAAGATGGAGTTGCAGGAGAAGTCTTCTCAGCAGATCGTAAGATAGATGAATTTTCAGCAGATAGCAGAATTGAATCGTCGGGAGATTGCGGAAGAGTCCTTTGGTCAATAGACGAGGAAGGTGTTGTCAGGTTTTCAGGTGTGTTGTTACCAGATGACGAAATTGACGACGATTGTTTGGCAGTTGACAAAGAGCATTTCTGAGAAAAGCGGAGAAATGACAGGCTTAGAATTAGTTTACTTCATGCGGCGTCTTGTTGACAGAAGAGGAAGGAGGATATTTCTTTGGGGCGATAACAGAGTAAAGATTGGTGTCATCATTCTTTGGCAGATGAGGAAGGGGAAATGCCTGGTTGGCAGCTGCGGAAGGGAGGATGCTCGTCATCTCGCTTTAGGGTATAAATCAAGGATTCTAGTCTCACTTAGGCGGGTGTTCATGAAGTAATGCCAGTATTTTAAGGTGTTAAAGTATCTCTTAAGGCGCAGATATTGGTGGTTTTCAGTGTCACGCCATAAAAAAATAGATTAAAATAAAATTCAAAACCGCTGAACAGATAAAGTCCAGAATCTGAGAAAAGAAAGAAGGTAAATATGCCAAGACTCTCGCCAAGATTCGGGTCACAACAATTTTTCTTATGCAAGATATGCGGAAAAACTTTTTACCTAAATTTACAGAGATTTGTATGGAGACGCCATGTTGGTGCCCATCCGGATGGGCACCAACATGGCGGCCGGAAACCACCAGAAACATCTGTCACTGTGTTTTGCTACAAAAGCGTGCATTTATCCCTCGAGGAACTCAAAAACATTAAAATAACACTTTTTCTTATACAAGAATTGTTCAGATAGCCAAATTCCCCGCAATAAGTCCCTTTTTTAACCAACATGACAGCTCTCTTCGCGTCATGTAAATGCCGCGTCACGCAAAAGCTTAGAAATTCAAGCGCAGTCTATCACAAAACCAAGAACCCATTCGGAGCAAAACCTTCTATGGATATTAGTTTTCAGCTACTCTTATACATCATTAAAGTAAAATCTCAGGAAGATCAATAGTTTTGTCGTTTGAATTTTAGTGACGTCATGTGAAAACCGGCAATTTCCCTTTTCCGCCTAGATTTCCGCTGGTCTTCCGAGGTGGGTGCGAGTTCGAGTTCCAAACTAATAAAAGCTGCATTTCCCTATTGTTAAGTGAGTGGATAAACGTGCAGTGAAATTAACAGACGTGAAAATTTTTGAGAAGGTTAGGGTTAATTTGATTTTAAATCTACTGTTCGTTTCAGAATCTTTTTTATGTTGTTTGGAAATCAGTCAAAACTTTCATTCAAGGGGTCAGTTACTACTAATCAGCTGAAGGCTTGTTTTCGCAAGCAACGGAGCTGGAATCGTAATCACAAGCACAGAGCGATACGATCAAGTCAATGAAAATCAAACCAGTGGAATCGAGAGCAGAATACCGATTCCGCTTATGACTCCGTCGCATACTATCTAGTAAGAACTACAGTTCGGAAGCCGCAAGCAAAATCCGAAGAATTTAACCGATCACAATGCTCGATTCTAACCATCGTAGGTGGTTAGTTCTTGTACCTCTAGATGTAGTTTCATAGGATCATAAGCGACGGACTCGAAGGCAGAATGGCAAGAAAATGGAAAAGTTGTCCTGATTCTTCCGGCTTGGATTCCGTCGAGCTTATATGAGTCCGTCGCTAGTGAAGACTAGCCTTTGATGAGTAAAATCGATTTCTAGTTGACAAGCAACGTATATTAAACCAACTCTCTGCTTAAGTAATTTTCTTCAAGGTTCTTGAACTTTCCGCTTATCGGCCTTACATGTGAAATAATTTCTTTCCACAAGAAATTTCACTCATGTTTTTTACGCAAAAGCTTATTGTCGGTTGTAGCTTTGAATGGGTTCCACGATAAAATTTGAAATCAGCTTTGGTTTTCCAGTCAGTCGCTTTCCTGTAAAATTTCCTTTCTCCATGTCTGTTCTGTACAGCTCTATTTCGCACAGTAGGTTTATTTAACCAAATAAGTTGGAAAAAATCGATTACATTACTTGTTTGTTTCCCGGTTTTCATGTTACGTCATTTGCACGAGCGCTTGCTTCAGCTTATACTGAGCGTACCTTGCATTCCTGATAAAAAACTCTCCTATTAAAAAAAAAACCTAATTTAATACGAGCGACTTACCTTTACAGTTTTAAAGCTTCCTTTCTTCTTTTTTGATGACTTTACGCTGTAAAAAAGAAAACGCCCGTTTGTCAAATTGGTTTGGTTTTGGTTGGTGCTTGATTTTTATGGTTCCAAGCGCGAGGCTTTATTTTCATGTATTTTGCCTAGTTTTCCTCTTTCGTTGCGCGATTCAGTTTTCTTGCGTTCATTGCCATCTCATCATCTGTTAGTGTCCTCTAACATGATTAATTTAAAATTCGTTTAACTGAAGACTCGACAATCTTTCACCTTTCAGTACAAAACGTTTTTTTTTCGTCTGTCTTTGTGTTCTAGAACACGAGCGAAGCTCTGTTTTTATGGTTAGAGATCACATTTTCAAAGTTCGACTTACCTTGATCTTCCAGATACGCAGGTTGTCTGGCAGGCAGAAGACCCTAAAGGTGGGCTTAGATCGGAAGGCATGGATTCCGTGATAGTCTTAACTACACAGCTGCCTTCAACGTTGGTACCGTTGTCACAAATGGCATCAGCCAATGTGGTGGGGGTGATTTCAATAGTTGCACTGTCAGGTGCAGCGTTGCATGATGTTGTTGACTGGCTTAGTTGAATAGGTGATGACGTTGGCGGTCTACTGTGACACTCCGAAGGCCCTGAAGGGATGGCAGAGCATAGGCCTGGAAGACAGAACCGCAAATCATTTACGATTTTAACACTTGAATTGGACTGGGAGTCCAAGGGTGAAGCTGACAAAGAGTTTTCCTGTCTGGCTGTGCTGTTCTGTTCGACAGATGAAGAAGGAGTAGCAGGCGATGTCTTTTCAGCAGAGTGTAAGATAGATGAATTTTCACCAGATAGCAGAATTGAATCGTCGGGAGATTGCGGAAGAGTCCTTTGGTCAATAGACGAGGAAGGTGTTGTCACGATGGCAGGTGTGTTGTTGCTCGATATTTTCTCACAGGCATTCGACCCTGAAGGTAGGCTTGGATCGGAAGGCATGGATTCCGTGATAGTCTTAACTACACAGCTGCCTTCGACGTTGGTACTGCTGTCACAAATGGCATCAGCCAAGGCTGTGGGAGTGATTTCAACAGTCGCACTGTCAGGTGCGGCGTCGCATGATGCTGTTGCCTGGCTTAGTTGAATAGGTGGACATTTGGTGGGAGCCATGGCTTCATTAGGTGATGGCGTTGGTGTCCTACCGTGACACTCCGAAGGCCCTGAAATAATGGCAGAGGATGGGCCTGGAATACAGGACCGCAAATCATTTACGGTTTTCACACTTGAATTGGACTGGGCGTCCAACGGTGACGCTGACGAAGAGCTTTCCTGTTTGGCTGTGCTGTTCTCTTCGGCAGATGAAGATGGAGTTGCAGGACAAGTCTTTTCAGCAGATAGTAAGATAGATGAGTTTTCAGCAGATAGCAGAGTTAACTTGTCGGCAGATTGCGGAAGAGTCCTTTGGTCAATAGACGAGAAAGGTGTTGTCAGGTTTTCAGGTGTGTTGTTACCAGATGACGAAATTGACGACGATTGTTTGGCAGTTGACAAAGAGCATTTCTGAGAAAAGCGGAGAAATGACAGGCTTAGAATTAGTTTCCTTCATGTGGCGTCTGGTTGACAGAAGAGGAAGGTGGACATTTCTTTGGCGCGATAACAGAGTAAAGATTGGCTTCATCATTCTTCGGCAGATGAAGAAGGGAAAATGCCCGGTTGGCAGCTGGCGAAGGGAGGATGCTCGTCATCTCGCTTTAGGGTATAAATCAAGGATTCTGGTCTCACTTAGGGTGTTATTGACGTAATGCCACTATTTTAACTGTCAAAGTATCTCTTAAGGTGCACTTATTTCCCTTTTTCGCCTCGACTTTCGCTGGTCTTCTGTATTGGGTCCGAGTTCGAGTTCCAGAGTAATAAAACGTATTGACTTCTCTATTGTGAAGTGAATGGATAAACGTGCAGTGAAATTAAGGACGCGTAAATTTTTGAGAAGGTCAGTGTTAATTTGATTTTTAAATCTACTGTTCGTTTGAGAATCTTTTTATGTTGTTTGGAAATCAGTCAAAACTTTCATTCAAGAGGTCAGTTACTACTAATCAGCTGAAGGCTTGTATTCGCAAGCAACGGAGCCGGAATCGTAATCACAAGCAAAGAGCGATACGATCAAGTCAATGAAAATCAAACCAGCGGAATCGAGAGCAGAATACTGATTCCGCTTATGACTCCGTCGCATACTATCTAGTGAGAACTACATTCCCAGAGCCGCGAGCAAAATCCGAAGAATTTAACCAATCACAATGCTCTATTCCAGGCATCGTAGTTGGTTGGTTCTTGTACCCCTAAATGTAGTTTCATAGGATCATAAGCGACGGAGTCGAAGGCAGCATGGCAAGAAAATGGAAAAATTGTCCTGATTCTTCCGACTTCGATTCCGTCGAGCTTATATAAATCCGTCGCTAGTGAAAATTAGTTTTTCATGGGTAAAATCGATATCTAGTTGACAAACAACGTATATTAAGCTAGCCTTCTTCTTAAGTAATTTTTTCAAGGTTCTTTAAATTTCCGCTTATCGGCCTTATATGTGAAATAATTTTTTTCCACAAGAAATTTCACTCATGTTTTTTGCGTAAAAGTATATTGTCGGTTGTAGCTTTGGATGGGTTCCGCGATAAAATTGGAAATCAGCTTTGGTTTTCCAATCAGTCGCTTTCCTGTAAAATTTCCTTTCTCCATGTCTGTTCTGTACAGCTCTATTTCACACGGCGGGTTTCTTTACCAAATAAGTTGGAAAAATCATGTCGACTACATTACTTGTTTGTTTGCCGGTTTTCATGTTACGTCATTTGCACGAGCGCTTGCTTCAGCTTACACTGAGCATACCTTGCATTCCTGATAAAAAACTCTCCTATTTAAAAAAAACAAAGCTAATTGAATACGAGCGACTTACCTTTACAGTTTTAAAGCTTCCTTTCTTCTTTTTTGATGACTTTACGCTGTAAAAAAAAAAACACGCACGTTTGTCAAATTGGTTTGGTTTTGGTTCGTGGTTGATTTTTATGGTTCCGAGCGTGAGGCTTTATTTTCATGTATTTTGTCTAGTTTTTCTCTTTCGTTGCACGATTCACTTTTCTTACGTTCATTGCCACCTGATCGTCCGTTAGTGTCCTCTAACATGATTAATTTAAAATTCGTTCAACTGAAGACGCGACAATCTTTCACCTTTCAATACAAAAGATTTTTTTTGTGTGTCCTTGTATTCTAGGACACGAGCGAGCCTCTGATATTATGGCTAAAGATCAAATTTTCAAAGTTTGACTTACCTTTGTCTTCCAGATACGCAGGTTGGCTGGAAGGCATAAGACCCTAAAGGTGGGCTTGGATTGGAAGGCGGGGATTCGGTGATAGTCTTAACTACACAGCTGCCTTCAACTTTGGTACCGCTGTTACAAATGGCATCAGCCAATGTGGTGGGAGTGATTTCAATAGTTGCATTCTCAGCTGCAGCGTTGCATGATGTTGTTGATTGGCTTAGTTGAATAGGTGATGACGTTGGCGGTCTACCGTGACACTCCGAAGGCCCTGAAATAATGGCAGAGGATGGGCCTGAAATACAGGACCCCAAATTATTCCCGGTTTTCACACTTGAATTGCACTGGGAGTCCAACGGTGAAGCTGACGAAGAGTTTTCCTGTCTGGCTGTGCTGTTCTGTTCGGCAGATGAAGGAGTAGCAGGAGAAGTCTTTTCAGCAGATTGTAAGACAGATGAATTTTCAGCAGATAGCTGAGTTAACTTGTCGGCAAATTGCGGAAGAGTCCCCTGGTCAATAGACGAGGAAGGTGTCGTCAGGTTTTCAGGTCTGTTGTCACCTGATGACGAAAGTGACGACGATTGTTTGGCAGTTGACAAAGAGCATTTCTGAGAAAAGAGAAATGACAGGCTTAGAATTAGTTTCCTTCGTGCGGCGTCCGGTTGACAGAAGAGGAAGGAGGACATTTCTTTGGCGCGATAACAGAGTAAAGATTGGCTTCATCATTCTTCGGCAGCTGAGGAAGGGGACTGAAATATCTGGTTGGCAGCTGCGGAAGGGGAATGCTCGTCATCTCGCTTTAGGGTATAAATCAAGTATTCTGGTCCTACTGAGGGTGTTATTGACGTAATGCCACTATTTTAGCTGTCAAAGTATCTCTTAAAGTGCACTTATTTCCGTTTTTCGCCTAGATTTCCCTTGGTCTTCCGTGTTGGGTCCGAGTTCGAGTTCCAAACTAATAAAAGCTTATTGAATTTCCCTATTGTCAAGTGAATGGATAAACGTGCAGTGAAATTAACAGACGCGTAAATGTTTGAGGTTAGTGTTAATTTGATTTTAAATCTACTGTTCGTTTCAGAATCGTTTTTATGTTGTTTGGAAATCAGTCAAAACTTTCATTCAAGAGGTCAGTTACTAGTAATCAGCTGAAGGCTTGTTTTCGTAAGCAACGGAGCCGGAATTGTAATCCCAAGAACAGAGCGATACGATCAAGTCAATGAAAATCAAACCAGTGGAATCGAGAGCAGAATACCGATTTCGGTTATGACTCCATCGCATACTATCTAGTGAGAGCTACATTCCCGGAGCCGCAAGCAAAATCCGAAGAATTTAACCAATCACAATGCTCTATTCCAGGCATCGTAGTTGGTTGGTTCTTGTACTCCTAAATTTAGTTTCATAGGATCATAAGCAACAAAGTCGAAGGCAGAATGGCAAGAAAATGGAAAAGTTGTCTTGATTCTTCCGACTTCGATTCCGTTAAGCTTATACGAGTCCGTCGCTATTGAAAACTAGCCTTTGATGAGTAAAATCGATTTCTAGTTGACAAGCAACGTATATTAAACCAACTCTCTGCTTAAGTAATTTTTTCAATGTTCTTTAAATTTCCGCTTATCGGCCTTACATGTGAAATAATTTTTTTACACAAGAAATTTCACTCATGTTTTTTACGCAAAAGTTTATCCTCGGTTGTAGCTTTGAATGGGTCCCGCGACAAAATTTGAAATCAGCTTTGGTTTTCCAGTCAGTCGCTTTCCTGTAAAATTTCCTTTCTCCATGTCTGTTCTGTACAGCTCTATTTCGCACAGTAGGTTTATTTAACCAAATAAGTTGGAAAAAATCGATTACATTACTTGTTTGTTTCCCGGTTTTCATGTTACGTCATTTGCACGAGCGCTTGCTTCAGCTTATACTGAGCGTAATTTGCATTCCTGATAAAAAACTCTCCTATTAAAAAAACAAAGCTAATTGAATACGAGCGACTTACCTTTGCAGTTTTCAAGCTTCCTTTCTTCTTTTTTGATGACTTTACGCTGTAAAAAAAGAAAACGTATGTTTGTCAAATTGGTTTGGTTTTGGTTCGTGGTTGATTTTTATGGTTCCGAGCGCGAGGCTTTATTTTCATGTATTTTGCCTAGTTTTCCTCTTTCGTTGCACGATTCACTTTTCCTACGTTCATTGCCATCTGATCGTCAGTTAGTGTCCTCTAACATGATTAATTTAAAATTCGTTTAACCGAAGACTCGACAATCGTTCACCTTTCAGTACAAAAGTTTTTTTTCTGTCTGTCCTTCTATTGTAGCATACGAGCGAACCTCTGTTTTTGTGGCTAGAGATCACATTTTCAAAGTTCGACTTACCTTGATCTTCCAGATACGCAGGTTGGCTGGCAGGCAATAGACCCTGAAGGTGGGCTTGGATCGGAAGGCATGGATTCCGTGATAGTATTCACTACACAGCTGCCTTCAACGTTGGTACCGCTGTCACAAATGGCATCAGCCAATGTGGTGGGAGTAATTTCAATAGTCGCACTGTCTGGTGCAGCGTTGCATGATGTTGTTGACTGGCTTAGTTGAATAGGTGATGACGTTTGCGGTCTACTGTGACACTCCGAAGGCCCTGAAATAATGGCAGAGGATAGGCCTGGGATACAGGACCGCAAATCATTTACGGTTTTCACACTTGAATTGGACTGGGCGTCCGATGGTGAAAATGACGAAGAGTTTTCCTGTCTGGCTGTGTTGTTCTGTTCGGCAGATGAGGAAGGAGTAGCAGGAGAAGTCTTTTCAGGAGATTCCAATATAGATGAATTTTCAGGAGAGAGCAGAGTTAACTTGTCGGCAGATTGCGGAAGAGTCCCCTGGTTAATAGACGAGGAAGGTGTCGTCAGCTTTTCAGGTGTGTTGTTACCAGATAACGAAGTTGACGACGATTGTTTGGCAGTTGACAAAGAGCATTTCTGAGAAAAGAGAAATGACAGGTTTAGAATTAGTTTCCTTCATGCGGCGTCTTGTTGACAGAAGAGGAAGGAGGACATTTCTTTGGCGCGATAACAGAGTCAAGATTGGTTTCATCATTCTTCGGCAGCTGAGGAAGGGGACTGTAATGTCTGGTTGGCAGCTGCGGAAGGGGGATGCTCGTCATCTCGCTTTAGGGTGTAAATCAAGGATTCTGGCCTCACTTAGGGTGTTACTGACGTAATGCCACTATTTTAACTGTCAAAGTATCTCTTAAGGTGCACTTATTTCCCTTTTTCGCCTCGATTTCCCCTGGTCTTCCGAGTTGGGTCCGAGTTCGAGTTCCAAACTAATAAAAGCTTATTCCAATTCCCTATTCTCAGGTGAGTGGATAAAAGAGAAATGACAGTCTTAGAATAAGTTTTCTTCAAGCGGCGTCTGGTTGACAGAAGAGGAAGGAGGACATTTCGTTGGCGCAATAACAGAGTAAAGATTGGTTTCATAATTCTTCGGCAGATGAGGAAGGGTAAATATCTGGTTGGCAGCTGCGGAAGGGGGATACTTGTCAAGGATTCTGGTCTCACTTATGGTCTTCAAAGCGAAATGCCACTATTTTAACTGTCAAAGTATCTCTTAGGGTGCACTTATTTCCGTTTTTCGCCTCGATTTCCGCTGGTCTTCCGGGTTGGGTCCGAGTTCGAGTTCCAAACTAATAAAAGCTTATTGCATTTCCCTATTGTCAAGTGAATGGATAAACGTGCAGTGAAATTAACAGACATGTGAATTTTTGAAATGGTTGGTGTTAATTTGATTTTAAATCTACTGTTCGTTTCAGAATCTTTTTGATGTTGTTTGGAAATCAGTGAAAACTGTCATTCAAGAGGTCAGTTACTACCAATCAGCTGAAGGCTTGTTTTCGCAAGCAATGGAGCCGGAATCGTAATCGCAAACACAGAGCGATACGATCAAGTCAATGAAAATCAAACCAGTGGAATCGAGAGCAGAATACCGATTTAACTTATGACTTCGTCGTATACTATCTAGAGAGAACTGCAGTCCCGGAGCTTCGAGCAAAATGCGAAGAATTTAACCAATCACAATGCTCGATTCCAGGCATCGTAGTTGATTGGTTCTTGTACCTCTAAATATAGTTTCAGTGGATCATAGGCGACGGAGTCGAAGGCAGAATGGTAAGAATATGGAAAAGTTGTCCTGATTCTTCCGACTTCGATTCCGCCGAGCTTATATGAGTCCGTCGCTAGTGAAAACTAGTTTTTGATGAGTAAAATCGATATCTAGTTGACAAACAACGTATATTAAATTAACCTTCTGCTTAAGTAATGTTTTCAAGGTTTTTTAAATTTCCGCTTATCGGCTTTACGTGTGAAATAATCTTTTTCCACCAGAAATTTCACTCGTGTTTTTTACGCAAAAGTTTATTGTCGGTTGTTGCTTTGATTGGGTTCCGCGATAAAATTTGAGATTAGCTTTGGTTTTCCTGTCAGTTGCTTTCCTGTAAAATATTTTTTCTCCATGTCTGTGCTGTACAGCTCTATTTCACACGGCAGGTTTCTTTAACCAAATAAGTTGGAAAATTCGATTACATCCTGACTTGCTTGTTTGCCGGTTTTCATGTCATTTGCACGAGCCCTTGCTTCAGCTTATACTTAGCGTGCTTTACATTCCCGATTTATTTAATACGAGTGACTTACCTTTACAGTTTTAAAGCTTCCTTTGTTCTTTTTTGGTGACTGTACACTGTGAAAGGAATCGCACGTTTGTCAAATTGGTTTGGTTTTGGTTCGCGGTTGATTTTTATGGTTCCGAGCGCGAGGCTTGATTTTCATGTGTTTTGCTCAGTTTTCCTCTTTCGTTGCACGATTTACTTTTCTTGCGTTTATTGCCATCTGATCATCTGTTAGTGTATCTCTAATCTTTCACCTTTCAGTACAAAAGTTCTTTTCGTCTGCCCTTGTGTTCTAGCACACGAACGAACCTCTGCTTTTATGGTTAGAAATCAAATTTTCAAAATTCGACTTACCTTGATTTTACATTTGTTTTGTTTTTTTTCAAATCACTTGGGAAAAAATAGCGACTAAGCGCCTGTGCAGCGAGGACGCTACAATATGTAATGGTAAACATTTTCACTTCTTTTCGGAGAAGATCCAACTTTCCTTTGTTTCGTCACAAAACCTCATCATCATATTAAGCATGATGACGAGATTTATTAAGTCGCGCACGCAGTGATCAGATCTATCCATCCTCAATCAAGGTTATAAGAAACAAGAAAATAATAATAAATATAATTTAAAGTGTCTACTTAAAGGGGCCAAATGCTTCTTCTCTCTAGATATCCTTGAAGACCTACTGATGTCTCGCCTCGTCTCCAGGACCTGTGGATTCTTGGTTGAAGCACGGTGCGCGTGGAGTTCTGGGCCTGTTGGAATCAAGGAAGCAGTTCCGTGTTTTTCGCTTATTAAACATAGGTTGTTTACCACTTACCTAAAAAATCCCAAGATTTCGGATGGAATGTAAATGAAAACTGATTAATTTTGTCTCCCCGAACGGAAATTTTCTCGGGAAAACGGGAGTTATTGAAAGGTAGACCAAAAATGGAATTTCCGAATAGAAAATGTGCGTTCTAATTTGCTAGTTTTTACTAGTTCCAGGCTCGCTCTGTAATTTCCTATCTTCCGGGAAAAAGTCGTGGAGATGAAACGAGCGCATCCCCGTGAAAATTACCATTCGGGATTTGACGCGTCCCATTTACTACAACTGTCGACCAACCTGTTTTTTTCGAGTAAATGGTAAACAACCATAACGCCTTTAGCTGCCATTTTGCCGCCCTTTGCCTGGAGGCAAGGTAGGAAAACGTCCATGTTAACTTTATATTGAACGGCCGAGCGATCAGGGATGCTGACAAGTATCACTCCATATAAGGTATTGTTACGACCGTCATGCAACGCTAGCTTGAGAACGCTAGTGGACAACATTGTTGGTACCACAACAACGAATCCCAGTGTGTGAATACAACACTATTTTGTGCCGGTGCCAGAGCGTGTGAAAAAGAGCTTGTAAATTGAGCTCCTTGTCTCAACCAATTTCCTCCCCAATCCCCTAATAACCGCAACGATGGTGACGCGCTGTAAGGAAGCCCTTTCACTGCGCTTCCACCGGCTTCAAAGAGTATCATTTTCAAGGCCCTGTTTACATGAAGGCAGGGTGCCCGGCTAATAGGGCTACCAAGCTAGGAGGGTTAAAACATAACCCGCCTTTGCATGCAAGTCACCTATAAGCGGGATAGTCAGTGGGCTATCTTTTGAGCGCCACTGAGCACAACAACCAAGATGGCAGACATAAGAAACGTTTGGGTTTTTTTTTTTTTTTGTTATCACTTGTTCCGCTAGCACCCTCTTTTCAGTGTCTTAGGCTATTATTATGCACTCTACTAATTGAGCGTAGCCACCAGTCAGTTAACGTTAAACGCTGCCTTGGAATATAAGAGGGTCTCAATGGGTGCTAGCTTTTAAGGCTAACGGATGGCGTTTTAGCTTTCTCATGGCTAACGATGAATTCATTTTCTTCAGTTAGGGTTAACAAAAATCTTAGAAATTACTGCTGGTCTTAGGACCATTTCAGGATGAAAAAAAATATTATTATGAGAATTGCTGCCGAATCTTAAGTCCCTGGGCTTTTCTCTCTACTACCATGCCACAAGACAGGACACAAAAAAAATTTCGCTTGACAAGAGATCTTGATACTTTCACTTTCGCCAAACCGCTCTCGCTTATCCCGCTAACCCACCTATCATGCAGGCTAAGTTTCCGAGTTTCTGGATTAGGTTCAAACTCGATATTCCAAATAGGGTCTACCAAATATTCCAAATCGAAGGAAAAAAATTTCATGGAAAATTAAGTATGGGTAAAACACAAGTTATAACACAGTTCTTCTGAGCTAAAATAATTTATTGTATTTTCGAGTAGAAATGGTATACTTGCAGGCGTTACAAAGAACGGAATGTCTTCATTTTTGTTGGCAAGTCGACCAGCTTTTCTTTCCTGTTTACTCTGGTCCCAATAGCTTCGTCCCAATAGTTTCTTCTTTTCTTTACTGAAGAAGGGACGCAAATTTAATTCAATCTGCGAACAGTTTAACGGGAAGATGTGATATTCGAAATAGGAATGCCATTGACATGAGATCCAGTTCAACACACTTCAACACATACGAAGGGAACTATAATTTGAAAACAAATTTTAAAAAAGTTGTTGGTTCATTAAAAAGCGGTACAGGTCACCGCACGCATGCGCAGTCGTCTTTTACTACTTTTCTTGGCCAGTTTTAAAATGGGACTATTTTTTCTGCTTAAAGACTGTGCTGTATCTAAAAAACACTAAAAGAAACCTTAGAAACGTCCAAAGGCGAGAGATTGTGGCTGATAATTGTCTTGCTCAACCATAGACTGGTAGACCACGTGTTCTGCTGTCGTTGTTGTTCTAAAAGCGCGAATCGCGCAGAACGGTATAATGTGGTGAACGGATGGTTGCCTGGGGAAGATTTCGTTTACAGCACTTTGTATCTGCCAGTAGACTGCGGACCACGGAAGGACCCCTGATGAGACAGAAAAACAAGAATTAATAAGGCAATTTCCGTTTTAAGGTCGTCTGTTGCCACAATAACTACGCCCAGCTTAAAATGGTCTTTGGATCACAGAACAACCACTTGTCTAAAATATCCTCAATTTAGAGAGATTGATAAACCTGGTCACTTGAAAGCTAATTTATGCTAATTCAAGATGAAAAGCTAATCCAGGCAGAAGTTTTTATCGTATAAAAGTCTTTTCCTTAGTGCTGTTTTGGAGCATACTTTGAGATTAATCAAGGTCATAACAGAAAGGAAGGCAATGGAAAAAGAACCCTTAGCTGAAATGTTGCAAAAAGTGAAATGAAAATTCCCTCTTATCCTGGATCAGCTTTATCATGCTTTGAGCATTCCTTAGTTTCGGATAGTATGAAATGGAGGAGTACGTGCAGTTGTGGTACTGGCGTCTTGATAGCTCTGTTATTACAGGAGCAAGAGATAAGGAGGTCTAACGATTTCGTTTTGTGGAAAACCGTAGGCAATATTTTCTCCCCTTCCACGTATCATGGTAACACCGTTTCTATGGTTTAATGTTCCCAGACCATGAAAAATTATAACGTGCCTACTCCCCAGCTCTGATCTTAGCCTCCCTTGCCTGGACTCAAAGAAGGCTTTTTAAGAGACAAATGATGTTTGCCTCATCACCCGGTCTTTTCACCTTGTTGGAAAGACAGATAGTATGACAAGTAAACACAACACAACCTTTGGTATGGTACTGACCCTAATCCGTCCCCACCCTCCCCTCTCCCCTCTTCCGTTCATCCCCCTCCACCTGAGTAGAGAGGGCAAGTATCCTTAAATTCCTTACCATGCAGTCTTATCATCTCTTCTTTGACGACACGTTTTATTTCCACTTTAGCTAGATGGATGGAACGTTGAGAAGGACCTGGAAAAGAATCAAAGAACAACTTGAGCTAGGGTCTGGAATCCAGTCACCGACCCTAGCTCCGTTGCTCATGCGCAGGCTTACTAATCAAAAGATCATTTCTCTTGACAGGAAACAAAGATAACAAAAATCATCGATAAAAGAATAAATTGCGTGACCAGGAGGCGTCACGTAATATAGTTCTTCTCAGCTATCAGTTAGTGAGGTCAGCGGCTTAAAAGAAAAACGAAGCAACAGCTTCATTTCAGGATTGAATTGATCCACTGATTTCGCTTGCATGGGTGTAAAACCAAACTTTTGCATATGCAGTTTGTTGTCACGTAGCGCTGTGAGAGGCATTGCGTGACAAAACTTGATACTCACAGTAAGAGCAGTGACAGTTCTTCCTTTGATAATCTGACTGGCAGCTTGCTGAATCGGGTCCATGTTCTGTGATAAACAAATAAAATCATTTATTCAGATGACTCACTAGAACCAAATAAACGCCTTCGATTTCCAGCCTCGCCACTTCTATATTAGTCACGACCCTCTTATTCCCGAAGGAGCTCATTCAAAAGGTTGCCATAACAACTTGCTAAAAATGAACCGTCGACTCTTACCTTGTTTTTCGCCTTTGATCTGTTCGCCTCCTACTGGCGCCGCTTTCTTGATGTGCGGTTTTCCTATACTGAACATAGCATCCAATTGTTTGTATATCTGATGTAAAAACAAATCAAAAGCAACAACACGTTAAACAAACCAGCCTCCTACACAGACATTCTTTGGATTCATCACACAATCTTCCTCGTCGTGACGAGCCCGAAGACCGTCTGCATGGGATGCTAGCAATAAACGGCCAAAATAAATACTGGCGATGAATAAATTCCGAACTCACCTCCTCCACAGCCTTCCCTTCAGTTTCAGCTTCGTCATCAGCATCTTGAAGACCAAGAGCCTCTAAAGAAACGGAAAAAGTCGAATTTTATCCAGCGGTAAAAGGATATAAGAACTACAGAAAACTACGTTACGGTAAACATGCCGTTAGATATGCAGGACCTTTATTACGGTCTAAACTAAGTAAAGATGTTACAGAGACTGGAGTCCATCGCGCCGCCCATCAGGCCACTTTTGTAAAAGAAGACGGTCGCTTAATAGAGCTTCCACAGCCCGTAATGTTGAACTTCTACTCCAAGGGCGATATTGGGGTCATCAATGAAGTGTGTCGGGTGACGATCAAAATATAGAATGACAAAGGAATTATGTCAGCGTGTAAATATCGATTATTATATGGCTAGCTCCGTGAGGGGGCAAGATGAGCCGAATCCTACGCTGTGATTGGCTACACAAGCGGGCAAGATGGCGCTATCTTGCCCGCTCGGGATTACCCGCTGTCTCCCGCAAGGAAATAGTTTTCTTTTTTCATGTAATAAATCTCGTATTAACCAAGCTTGTCCAGTCGAGATGGCTGGATATTGGCCTCGTTCTTTTGTTTCGTGTTCAAAAACGTGCAAAACAAAAAGAACGTGGGCAATATCCAGCCATCTTGACCTCATGCTTGGTCAATAACTCAGATATCTCACCTCCAAGGAGAGACAAACAAGGATAAGACGTTCTCAGAAGATCTTTAAACAACATGTCAGCCTTTTCTTGCTTTTTGACCAACTCCAAAGCGCTACCTTAAATAGCACCAAAAAAAAAAGACTCAAACTACTCACCGAGCTACATTTAAATTTCAGTAGTCCACTCTGCAATGCCAATCGGCGAAAGAGACTTTTTACGACAAGTTTCTAACACTTGCTTGCAGCTAATTACGGTTTTCATATGAAAACGACCTGCACAGGTTTTACCCAACAACACCCCCACCCCTCCCCTAGGAATAATCAATTTTCACTGAAACTCACTGCTGTTCTTGGATCAAGCTTAACATTTAAAATGTTTTACTACAATTAATTCATGAAACAAAACCAATCTTGGTTACGCTGTCTTTCACTAACTCTAAAACATATTCGGCAACGTTGCCAGTTGAAAGCAAAAATGTTTACCTTGTTCCTGGTAAATACAAAGCAACTCCAGTAGCTTCAAGAACTTGTCATCTTCTTCAATAACAATCTAAGAAAGACAAATATACATAAAACTTGTGTGAATGACTAAGAAATATTTACAAACCTTGCCTTCCTGCAGCTTACTGGGTAAACCTGGTTCAGTGAATTTCGCGGAACTAAGTTTCGAAATTTAACCTTAAGCTGCCATGAATAGTGCAATCCAGTCTCCAGAGCAGTGTTACCAAACGGACTCGAAAGTAACTGCAAGTTGAACTTCCTTATAGACTTCCGTTGGGTGGCCAAATGGACTCGCCATGTTTTCTCGCAAGTATACACAAGTCACAAAAAATAGACAATTCAACGCTACATATTCTGTATTTCATTGACTAATATAATAGGTTGCTATGACAAGGATTGGACGCCACTTAACTTGGTTAACTTGGGTTGGGTGGCCAAACGGTGAAAAACTTGCGCCAACTAGCGTGCAAATTTGACCTCGACCAAAGTGAGCGCAAGTCATCGCAAGCCAATTCAACGCAAGTGCACGTAAGGCCTGGTCAAACGGACTTGCAGGTAAACCGAAGTTTTCAACTTGCCCGTTTGGCCAGGGCCTAACCTTCTTCCACTCAGCTGCTTTTCCTCGTTGAAAAACCGTTTCACTGGACGAAAAACTTCATGCAGTACAAATTGTACGCGCTTTTAAGACCTTTTAAACTTAATATAAAACAAAAACTAAAATTTAAAACAAAATTGTATCAGATTCCAATACATACCACGTTTGTCGGACATCTGAGCAAACAATACTTCGTCCACCAACTTGTATCTAAAACGACAAAATAAAACCTCGAAGAGAAAATCACTCAAAGCACGATAAAATGAATAATACGTCTCAATGAAGACAAACAATGAGGGAAAACATGTAACCAGTCACAAGCGCGGGAAAATATGTAAACGGTACCAAGCGAGGAAAAATATACGATCCCTGCCAAGGGCAGGAAAAAAACGCCCAGCGATGTCCATCGCGGGGAAACACAGCTTAGTAAGTCACGATTGGTGATGGATGTCACGCTTTTCCAAATGTTTTTCATTCAAAAAACCATAAACCTGACCGCGCAATTTATCATAAGAAAACCAGCAAAACATACATAAATAATATATACTTCGAGGACAAGGTTATAAAGAAAGAAACAGAATACACTTATAAAAAAAAGAGAGACAGTGTTTTTGCAACTGAAAAGCGAAAGCCGATGACGCTACAAGTTGACTGACAACAATCGTTGAATTTCACACCTGTTCCAGCCATGACCGTTGTACTCTCTGTGGGGAATTCGTATATACGGCTTCATGTCCCCACTCTGGAGAGTAAGAAGTACTAAGGGCAAAACACTTTCATAGCCTAGAACAATACGCTGACCATCCCCCACGGGATGTACCGCTGTCTCACCTGCGAAAAAGAAATAAGGATTATCAGGCTTATCATGTTTCGACTTCGAAAACTGAAAATCACATTTTCGCCAGTCGTATTCGAGTACAAATACAGCGGTTTTACCTGTAATACTTCGGAAGAAAATCGCTTCTTTATATAGGCCCCACCCTTGTAAATTAAAAGGATCCTGGAGGCAATTTTACTTCTTCCATTCTGAATATCAAGCCGTTTTATAATTTATGTCATTTCAGAATGCTCAGAGCCTTTTTTAAAATATGTTTAAAATTTTCCACTAAGCAGTACTCAATTCTTTATTTTTCACAGCAAAATACCTTGAAAATATAAGCCCGACCTCACAATCGATCCAAAAACAAGCGTAGGCTTCAGGGAAAAGCGACAAGATGTATTTCTTGCTACACCTCCCCTACCCTGAACAGACCATTTCCAAGTTCACTTATGCCTCTGTTTCAAAATAAGCCTCCGTGCAAAACCTTTCAGATGAAATGAGTTCAATTTGCATGAAAATGAACCCTAGCACGAACATATCATTTTTCATATGAATAGTTTCGCACGAAGGCTCGTTTTGACACAGAGGGAAAAAGAAACTCGAAAATGGCCTATTGGGTTCTAGTGCATCGAAGGGTTACCCAGCATTCAATTCGCCCGTACCCATCATATACTTGGGTAGACTAGACAGACTAACCTCAAGGCAGTTTATTTGTTGGCGCGGTTTGATAAATAGAAACTTGAAAAATTAATGCTACATCTAAGTCTTCCACCTTATCTAGAGTGAAGGTAGCTTTTTGAGCGCCTGCTTTGATGTCCCACATGATCTGTGTCTTTTCCTCATAGGACACCAAGTCCCCTACTGACGCGATGACGTCATTTCGAAGATTGCTGAAATGGCTGCTGGGAAGGATATGAAGGGCGGTCCCTAAAAGGGGTGACAAAACATGAATAAGTTTGGTAAAGAAACGTATTACCGTATCTAACCTTCAAAGATTGTCCGTGAGGGAGAACCAAGAAGCCTCGTCTCAGGGTAAAAATGCAGAGGTTGTCTGTTCGGCTCCAGGGATGTTGCTAAGGCCCCGTCCTCATTCCGCCGAAGGAATTCGAAAATGCAACAATCACCGGTCATTTTGTATTCAAAATGTTGAAGAGCGTTTTCGAAAAGCTCCGTTTTCGTGACGGATTAGTGTAAACGGTAGGCCTAACCGTAGAGATAAAGCTGGGTTTTTAACCTTCTCTGGCGTATTTCGATCAGAACAAAGGCTTGGGGTAACGTATGACCATAGGCAGTCTATTTGCCGAGAGCCGGTCCTTGATAAAACGCTTCGTTACGTTTGGGATGATGATAGAGAAATGGGTAAAATTTAAACTTGTGCCAGGAGCCCACCAGCAAGTCTGGTGTTACTCTAGTGCCATGCGTTAAGAATAAAACAGATTTAAATTTGTTACTTGTACTTGTGAACTTTTGTAATGCATAAGACATCAAATCTTCTGGTCGTACCTTCTAAAACGTTCCAACAAACTAGTTGTGACGGCTCACAAAGACTTGAACATAGTACTATGTTCAAGTCCTTGTGAGCCGTAACAACCAAAGAAATGGCGTCGGTGTCATTCGCATTCCGCCAGTCATGCGCAAGCTTTCCTAAAACATAAAGACGTCGAGCGCGAGATCGACTTCTACTTTTTGCCTTTCCCCAACCCCACCCCCTTGCGTTTTGGCTTGTTCATATCCCACGCGCCGGGTTAATATTTTGCTGAGCTTGCGATCACGACGAATTCAAGACAAAATAGAGGGTCTGTGGACATACTGGTCTCCACACACAGCTATAGCACTATCTAGAGTTCTCTTTATGATGTGATGTCAAGATTCTCCTTACAGTGTCTTCTTTTCACCTAAATTACCCTCCAAACATCAAACCACAAACCACAACCTCAAGCAAACAACTTCCCCATCCAATTTATCGAGATGTCGGGCAAAAAACGAGCAAAATTTAAACGCGTTCAAACGTTTGGGCTTTTGATCATGATGAAGTATACTTATAATGGCCTCTAAGCTCAAAACGAAAACACTGTGCACGTTTATCAAGCGGTATTAAGTGCCGTGAGTCCCTCATACGACTGTCGAACAATAAAAGACGACGACATCAAAAGACCCCAAAAATATAAAGCGAGAAAAATAGCAGGTACAAAAAAGTCGATAATTACACTTAAAGAAAAAAAATGCAACTTGAGCTTAACTGAATGCATCAGGTGTTACCTGTGAAGTATTTCACCAGTTTCAAATGAAATCACCACTATGCCTCGTTTAGACGAAGCCACGATGACCTCATCATCACAACAACACATGATCATGCCAATCTCTTCCCCAGCTTCCGGCACGGTCAGCAATAAGGAGCCATCGCTGATGTCCCACACTTTCACCACACCGTCCTCTGCGCCTATAACAAAATGGCCGCAGTCAGGAGTCGACGCTCAATTCACCCATCAGACACGAGAGAATTTTGGCGCGAAAATCGCGGCCAATCAGAGACTACACGGATCTCTGAAGGACTACGTCATCAAAAATTTTTCAGGTCGAATCGACCGGACGAAGATTTGAGGGTGGAGGAGTTACGGCTCTGTCAAGTCTGTTTAAAGGGGAATCTTTTTTTTACAATATTTGCCTCATAAGCGTAAGTGAACAGTTTTTGATAGTTACATAAACGTTAGTTCTGAATATATAAAGGACACAGCACAATTAACCGTCCTAAGGAATTTTTGCCCGATATATTGAAACTTTTTGTGCGAGGCGGGTCTAAAATTTCAAAATTTTACGAAGGATGTACGAGCTTATTAGCGCTTCTGTTTACCAGGAATTTTGCAATTTTTGAAAGCCAATTTCTCCTCGAATATTACAACCAAAGAATCCAATCTTTTGCCAGTCACTAAGTTTTACAAGCTCTTTAAATGTTTGTAGTCAGTTCGTGCCTATTGCGATGCCTTCTCTGCGTTAAGTTTTATGTTAACGAGGAAAATGTAAACAATGACGTCAGAAATGATTTTCGACTATTCAGATTAATTACAAAACAAAGCAACAACAGCTTTTAAACTGTAACAGTGTTATCCAAAAATTACCTGTAACAACGTATCTACCGTCACTGGTGGCAGCGAGTCCATGGACTGTGCTGGCCGAGTGTCCAACTAACGTCTGTATTAACTGTCCGCCAGGAGGGGTTAAAAGAGCTCTGGATGGGATCAGTGTGGGCTCTGGTGGGCTGCGAGAATCCTGGACAAGCTTAGAAAGTATCTGAAGTTAGAAAAGGTGATGGTTAGGCCAGAATTACAGCACACTTCGCGCCCACCAGTGAGATAAACGTTCAAGACCGCCCAAGTAACAGTAAAATAGAAGTAATTGATTGATTCATAACTTCATGTAAGGAAGTGTTGTCTTCATATTCCGACAAGAATCCTTGTTTGCATTCCGTGACTTTTCCTGCGCTTGCCGCAGGTTATATGTTTTGTGTAATACTCGAGGAGAAATGTAACCCGCGCTTTCCGCGGGTTACATTTTTCCCGCAATTTCTTTGGGGTTACAATCTTTACCGCCGTTGCCACAGATTACATGTTTACCCGCGTTTGCTACCCGTAACAAGCTCTTCTGCGCTTGCTGCAAGTGCTGAAAATACAAAAAAAAGTTTCATTCCTCGCAAACCAACACTAGATCAATCTCGTCACCCTACAAATGAAACTAACAAGTTTCAAAACAAAACGCAAAATCGCCCAACCGGAACCAAGCGCGGGAAACACGACGCCAGTTCGAATTAGTTTACACACGAGTTTAGATTAAAATACAGACTCACTATAGTAGTATACAACAACGCCTATACTTACTGGTGATAGGCTGAATGTAATCACGTGATAGGCATTCTGAACCTTACACTGTCAAAATCAAAGTACAACAAAAATAAACAATTTTAAGACTAAACTCAGTAATATGACACCATGTCAAATGTTACCTAAAAGGCGATTTAAAAAATACTATTGTTACTGGGGCCGGTTTGTTCGAAAGCCGGTTAACGCTAACCCAGGAATGAAAGTCAACCGAAGTATTCATTTTTCTTGTATAAAAGTGTTTTTCACGGCTTATGTTTTGTGTAGCTTAGAATTATTTAAACTCAAAACTGAAGGACAGACAATATTAACAGAAAAGCACAACCAGGCCCAGAAGTTTCTATGCCAATCCTGAATCAACTGATCTTACTTTGAAAAGCTGGGCTGACGCACTTTAAGAATAACGAACAAGAAATATGCGGGGAAAATCCTGAATATCAGATAACAGGAAAGAAAACATCAAACTGGTGTGAACCTGGTAGAGCCTCGCTACAAATTGCGAAGCGAGTTGTTCAGGGTCGCTGAAAATGGCGTCTTGGACGAGCTGAAGCACTCCCCCAACAGCATCAATGTCAGGGTGATTCACAACCTTCATGGCGGCATGGACATTATCCAACACAGACCTGTGAACTGACACATTTTAAGAATGACGAACAAGAAATATGGGGAGAGATCCTGAATATAAAAGGAAAGAAAAACATCAAACTGGTGTGAACCTCGTAGAGCCTCGCTACAAATTGCGAGGCGAACTGTTCTGGGTCGCTCAAAATGGCATTTTGGGAGAGCTGAAGCACTACCCCTACAGCATCAATGTCAGGGTCATTCACAACCTTCATGGCGGCATGGAAATTATTCAGCACAGACCTGTGAACAAAAGTAACAATGTTTAGTTCAGAGACAAAATAAATGGAAGCATATCTGACCAGAGTGTACGTTTAAAAGAAAGGGTCAACTGCTTAAGGGGCGGCATTCAAAAGCTACACATTAAAGACGTCTAGTTCTCCCCAGTTAAACTGCGCAGCTTTAAAAAGTTTGTATGAACGCTCTTGTTGTAAGTAGTTGGTACTTCAATGAGCTGCCTGGATTTTTATTCACGTGGGTGAAGTTGTAGTAGGTTGTAGCATGTTACCGTAACTTGCAACACGGTTGGTAATTTAAGGGAAACAGCACTTTTCAACATGAAATGCGACATTTTTGCACCCTAACTTGCAAGATAATGTTGTTCTCATCAGTTCCACTTAACTTACTTAAGTTATCACTACAAAAGCCAAAAAGGCTGTTACCCTACCTAAGAGAATGCGCTGTTATTTTTATACTGAGCCAAAGTTACAGAGCACTTCACTTTTTAACTCGTCCCATCTTTCGCTGCGCATCAGATGAACGGGAAATTCGTGTGGTTTACTCAAATTGTATCTGCCTTTAGACAATATCAGAGGTTGTCCTGAAATACTCGCCAAGCGCACGTATTTGCCATGAATGAGAGTCGACTCCTTCGTATTCTCCGCTGCACAAAAAGGAAACAAAATTGTTCTAGACCTGCTAATTCTGTGCGATAATCGCTTTTTCCACTGTTTCTAACAAAATGAAGCCTTTTCGCGACCTGCTTTACAAAAGTTACATTTGATAGTCGATGCTGCCACCTAACACGATAACAATAAGCGCTTCTGCCTATCTTAAATCTTACTTTTGAGAATTTGGCGGTTGATCAATACAAATTGTAACCCTAGCTGACGAATTCCTTTAATCTCAACACCTTCATGCCTAACAATGTAATGATATAAGGAGAAATTAGATGTTGAACAATCTCGCTTACCAACAAAAATTTATTCCCAAGAAATAACCAGCAACATTGCACTGTGCAAGCGCTTTCTCTGAGACGAATCTGGCAAGTATCTAGCATAGGCGGCTAGAAAAAACTGACAGGTTTTTACTGTAAATGCGGGAAGAAAATTTAGGGACTCAAGCTGGTGTCCGCTTAATAAACGGTGTCCGCTTAATGTGGGGTGACGCATTTTAAGAATGACGAATAAGAAGTATGGGGGAAAATCCTGAATATATGGGGAAAGAAAAACATCAAAATGGTGTGAACCTCATAGAGCCTCGCTACAAATTTGCGAAGCGAGTTGTTTATGGTCGCTCAAAATGGCGTCTTGGGCGAGCTGAAACACTCCCCCAACAGCATCAATGTCAGGGTCCTCTCCAACCTTCATGGCGGTCTGGAAATTTTCCAACACAGACCTGTGAACAAAAGTAACAACGTTTAATTCAGAAACAAAATAATGCAAGTATATCTGACCAAATTAAAGTGTACGTATGAAAGAAAAAATCAACTGCTTAAAACGCTGCATTGAAAAGCTACACATTAAAGACGTTTAGTTCCCCTTAGTCGAACGGTTAAGATTTAAAAAGTTTGTATGAACGCTCTTGTTGTAAGTAGCTGGTACTTCAATAAGCTGTATGGATTTTTATCCTCGTGGGTGAAGTTGTAATAAGTAAATTGTACCATGTTACCGTAACTTCAATATGGGGGTTGATTTCAGCGAACCAGCACTTTTCAACATGAAATGCGACAATTTTGCGCCCTAACTTGCAAGACAATGTTGTTCTCATCAGTCCTACTTAACTTACTTAAGCTATTACTACAAAGGCAAAAAGGCTGTTACCCTACCTGAGGGGACGCGCTGTTATTTTTATACTGAGCCAATGAAAGATACAGAGCACTTCACTTTTTAACTCGTCCCATCTTTCGCTGCGTATCACATGAACGGGAAGTTCGTGTAGTTTCCCCAAATTGTATCTGCCTTTAGACAATATCAGAGGTTGTCCTGAAATACTCGCCAAGCGCACATGTTTGCCATGAATGAGAGTCGTCTCCTTCGTGTTCTCCGCTGCACAAAAAGGAAACGAAACTGTTCTACACTTGATAATTTTGTGCGATTATCGCTTTTTCCACTGTTTTTAACAAAGTTAGGCCTTTCCTCGACCTGTTTTACAAAAGTTACATTTGATAGTCGATGCTGCCACCTAACACGATAACAACATATAAGCACTTAATGACTGGCCCAACAGGCAATACTGAGTTTTGTTTCCCCGAGACCCTCAAACATTGAGCGTCTCGGTGAGTATTGTATTAATTCTGCCTACCTTAAATCTTAGTTTTGAGAACTTGGTGATTGATCAAGGCAAATTATACCACTAGCTGACGAATTCCTTTATTATCAACACCTTCATGCCTAACAATGTAATGATATAGGGAAAAATTAGATGTTGAACAATCTCGCTCTTACCAACAAGTTCTTCCCAAGAAATAATCAGCAACATTGCACTGTGCAAGCGTTTTCTCTCGGACGAATCTGACAAGTATCTAGCATAGGCGGCTTGAACAAACTGGCGGTGATACCAGTAAGCGACCCGGGTATCATCTGCTCCCCTGTCCACCAGGTATGAGGCAAGATCCGCCCTTATTCTGATCCACAACAGGGGATAGCCTACTGATAGGTGGGGTCCAGTACTGGAACACATCATGGAGGGCCTCATCACACGACAAGATGTCCTCGAGCTCGTTTGTGGTCAGACCGTGAGAAGCTAGCTATAGCGGAACACAACAAAAGAAAAAAATCATTGTGAACTTTCTGTGGATTAAACCCTGGGTAAGACCATTTGAACGAAAGCTATAACGGATGCGTTCATTGCCTTGTACAGAGTGGTTCCAACATTTTAGTCTGTTTGGATATCCTGATGAAACAACGTCTCTCGTGTTTGGTATATTAATAATAGATAAAAAAACTTTTTCTGTAATGAATATCAAGTTACAAACTAATCTTTTAATGCTAGCATACTTTAAGTGTAGGAATACACTTGTACTCTTCACTAGGCAAAGTGGACACAATAAACTTCACATGAAGTGGAAGCTTATTGTGTCAACTTTGCTCAGTCAAGAGGGGAGGGTTGGTCGAGAGAGTCGAGAAGGATCACTAAGGGTTGCTTCTTTGTAGCACTCGAGAAAAACACGGGAAACTGATCAAACACACCGTTAATTGACTGAAAAAAGCAAACTGAAATCAAGACAGTGTGAGAAACTTTTGCTTTTAATTTGTGCATGAATTAGGGTTTAATTCTATGAAACCTTTCCGTGGGTAAATTGTTGGAAATGCGGCATGCGAAGCACAAACGAGTTTGTATGATATGAGAATTCCAGGGATTTCGATGTCAAACAACTTTAAATTTATAAAATTTCACTTTTGTGCTATTTCGGAGACCAGGTAATTATAAACTCACATGTGGAACTCTAGCAGTCAACTTGTACACGTGTTTGATCTGCCACATGATTCATTTGAGCAATCGACGAATTGTTGAACTTCTTGGTGTTGTTCCAAGAAACCTTTTAAGGCAGTAAAGGACACAAGTTAGCGCATAATTTTTGACATTTCTTTTTATTCTTGGAAATCCAAATGTAAATATTATTTCAATTAATTAGATTCTGTCTGCCCCGTCAGTCCACCGTACGTCTGTCTCTCTGTTAGTCCATCCGTCTGTCTGTCTGTCCGTCTGTCCGTCTGTTTGTCTGTCCGTCTGTCCGTCCGTCCGTCCGTCTGTCTGTCTGTCCGTCCGTCCGTCCGTCTGTCTGTCTGTCTTCTTTCTGTCTGTCCGTCTGTCTGTCTGTCTGTTTGTCTGTATGTGTCTATCAGGAAACATCCAACCACGCGAGAACCAACCATTTAAGCACACATACCTGAGACAATCACAACACTTTTTATCCATGTATTAACTTATTGCCTTGGCCGCCAGGGCAATAACAGCTGTTTTGCCGCACCCAGACTTCCCATGGATAACCAGAGGATATTGACTTGGGCCTCTAACGTACTCTTCAATATCCTGAGAAGAAAGAACAACAGTTTCTTTCTTAAGGTAAATACTGAAAAAAAAAAAAGCCGCAACCACTGACCCCCTTGAAAAAAGCAATCGGAGAAGTAAAAAAATGTAATCCCTAAACATATTATATATACCGATGGGGTTATATTGAGATTAAACGCTTTCAAAGATGCAATTTGTTCTAACAAGAGGCAGCCATTGTCAAGTTTGAATTGCTTTCCTCGTCGTTATACAACAATGTTTTCAGAGTCAGCGTTGTTCAAGAGTTTTTTTTCAATGCAATCCGCTTATACGAATGTAAAATGTTTCAGATGTAAAAGTAAGCTCACCCCACATTTATGCAGAATGCAAATCCCACGATGAAAACACTAGATTCCTTCAGTACATGGCAACTAAATTAGGGCAACAGCATTAAGTATCTTAAGTACGTCACTTACAGTATTTACTCGATTAAAGGGCCACCTCCAATTAAGCGCCGCGTATGAGAGCAAAATTATTAGGGCGCTGTATGCCCTCGAATAAGCGCCGCATTCATTTGCAACAATGCGGCGCTTAATTGCAACATATTGAGAGAAAATCGTTCGAGAAGTTCATCTTAAAAGACAAGTACAGTACAACTCAATCTAAATTAAGCTTGAAAATTTATTCTTCTGAATAACAAGGTTTTTCAGTTTGAAGTGGCTATATTTTGTTGTGAACATTTAATGCTTCTCATCGTTTACAAATGTTATGCATGAATTTTTTTAAAGACTGCCATCCCTGAATGAAAAGGCTAAAAACATAAAGCGCGTTCAATCGAGTAAACTAAGGTGCGCTTGTCTGTCAACTTGCCAGAACAACAATGTAATGTGTAAGTTTAAATATATCAACATGCTAGCTGGTATCAAAGTACTGTGCACTTTTTTACGCAAGCTAATTTGAGCTGAGTACCTCGAGTGTTGGTTCTCTTCCGTAAACAACTTCAATTCTCTTCTTACAAAACAATGTATGCTGCACCACTTCATCGTACAGAAAATTATCTGTTTCCGCCGTTTTATGCTCTGTAATGCTCTCTGTTGTCATATCCTTCAATTTGTTTTCAAAGTCCTCGTTTTTGTGCATGCCAACACTTGGATCAATACCTAGAAATATAAATGTTCAAAAAAATTGACTTTAATCTCGCTCTTTCATTGAAGAATACGTGTTTTACTTGATAAGGTTTCCATTAGGAGCTGATAACATGAGGCAACCAGGAGTATTTCTACTTTCTCCTAGATGGGATGCCAGTCCATTACAAGGTTCCCTGAGCTATGACTTAGAGTAAAACCATACATTGAGAGTAAAACATTGGCCGTTCAATTTAGAGACCTGGGGCCCGTTTCTCGAAGGTCCCGAAAGGTTTTCTCGCCCGAAAAGCTGTAGCAACATCTCAAACCTTATGATTACAGAGCTGTTTTATTCACATATTCTTAAGAGAGGTTCTCTTAATACAAAAAGTTTCAGGCGTTTGCACCTGTTTTTAGATAGAGATTAGTTAAAAATGGCTTTGCGGGCCCGAAAAGTTTCCAGGACGTTCGAGAAACAGGCCCAAGGCCCGGGTTGTTCGAAAGGTGGATAAAGCTATCCACCGTGTAAATCACTATCCAGCAGATAGCGCGGTTTGTTTTGTTAACACTTATCCACTGGATAGCGATTTATCCGCTGATTAGCGTTATCCAGTCTTCGGACAACTGCGGCCTGCACGGTAAACATAAAGACACTGCACCTATTTACTTAGGGAGCGTCCACACTACGCCGTAGAAATTCGAAAACGCATGCACAGCGTTATTTCTACGGATAGGCCTACCGTCCACACTAATCCGTCAAGAAAACGGTGCTTTTCGGAAACGCTCTTAAAACCGGAGGAATTTGAAAATGCTGGCGTTTCAGCTTTTCGAAAACGATGGCGTCAAGATAATCATGTGATTTCCCTGACCGAAATTTCCTTAGCCTGTGTACAGCCGATACCCCCCTCCCCCCCCCCCCCCTCAAAATAATCGGAGAGAGAGACTCTCCCTCTCCCCGAATTTTTTCGAGGGGAAGGGGCGGCCGTACACGGGCTAAGTTTTCCTCAAACAAAAATCCAAAATGGCCGGTGATTGTTGTATTTTAATTAAATTCTTCCGACGCAGTGTGGACGGAAAACAGTTCATGCGTTTTTCAGGAGAATAGATTTTCTACTGGTCAGGAATAAGTCTTCAAGATAACTATATCTCACCTCTAAATATCCAAGGGGTATCATAAGTGAGAATATTTTCTATGTGCATGACTTCCTCCATTTTCTTGTTTTTTTGTTTTTTTTCTTTACTTAAAAGTGAAAACGTAAAAGTGCTTGTGGATGAACATCAACTCTGTGACACAATAATCACGAAACTTTAAAACTCAAGATTTTTAGCGTGTGTGTTTGTGGCACCATCTCTAACGCCCCGTCGCATGTCCACGACCTGAAAACAGCCAGAATCAGTTATTAGGGGCAAATACTACATTATAACAGCCAGTATATTGGGTGAATATCACATAGATGGGAACTCAGTGACCTTCTCAGACAGTACTGTTGTAGGACTCTGCCTTGCCGCCACCTTGTTATAATGGCCACTTTTACTCACTCACCCCCATCCCCCCAAAATACATCGCCTGCTCGGTTGTTTCATTATTTTACGAAGTCTCTATTAAAAATAAAATTAAAATGCCTCCAACAATGACCACAATTTTATAGCCTTAAAGGTGGTTGTCAAAGAAAAAAGGCCGACATTAGGATATGCTTTCAATGCGGTTCCGAGCAAATTTGGTTAATGATATCCATGTTTATTATCAGAAGCATATATGTCTTTACGGGGTTCTCTGAAAAAGGAGAAAGACAACCCAGTCTGAAACGGAACCGTCCACTCACTGTACGTGGTATTTCTCCTCTGAAAAGGACAAAAAAATATTTACACGTGTTCCGATGGTAAACTCAGAAGTGCAATTCAAATGTCTAAGAAAATATGTTGGTCAAAACATAGGAAACTAGGAATAAAATGAGACATTTGATGATATTGTTTGCTGTAAAAAATATTTTTTGTCTGCTCTTGGCAGTCAAAACAATAATAAAATGCTTGACATTTCTCAACTCGATGTCCAAAAAAAATTAGTGTTAAACGTGTACCATTAAAGCTCAATGCCTAGAACTTGGGAGGGTCTCACCTGTATCGGTTACCCGTTGGAATAAAATTAAACAAAAATCTCTTGTTGAGGAAGTATAAAATTACATGAACTTTATGCAACGCCGCCACGGCTAGCAATAAAACATCTCTCTATTCCATGAGTATTTTAAGTTTTATCGACTTCTTTTAAAACCCCAAGAGAAGCTAGTTAATATAATGGAGTACTGTCTAAAAGACTGCTATAGCTAGCTACTTATCACCACCCCTACCTGAAAAACGCACCCGTCATATCACGATGTGAATCCGTACTAACCTCGCGCTTGTGGTCGCCTGCTCCCCCTGGGACGTCTGTTCCCCCTGGGAGGTCTGGTCCCCGAGGGAGGTCTCGTCTGGATACTCATTAGGGGAGGTATTTCGCTGGGTGCGGGCACACCTCGTCCGTTGCCATTGTTCCCCAAAGGCCTGATGCCATTGTAGGGTGGCGGTGAGGTCTGAATGCTCATGAGAGCGGGAATCGGTGTTGGTGGTGTTGTTTGAGGCGTTAGTTGTCTAACAGGAGGACCTCTATGTGTGGACGATGTGTTTCTGTGAGGTCGCGACGCACCAATATCCCTGGGCATGGGATATCTTTTAGGCGTCGAAAACCTCGGGCCAAACGCGTATTCATTCCAAAATGGTGGGGGTGTGACCACAATACTCATTAGCGGCCTAATAGCAGCACTTCCAGATACACAAGTTGGCGCCGATGATGTGGCTTCACATGCATAAGACCCTGAAGCTAGGCTTGGATCGGAAGGCGGTGATTCCGTGATAGTCTTGACTACACAACTGCCTTCAACGTTGGTACCGCTGTCACAAATGGCATCAGCCAATGTGGTGGGAGTGATTTCAATAGTCGCACTGTCAGGTGCAACGTTGCATGATGTTGTTGACTGGCTTAGTTGAATAGGCGATGACGTTGGCGGTCTACTGTGACACTCCGAACGCCCTGAAGGGATTGCAGAGGATAGGCCTGGAATACAGGACCCCAACTCATTCACGGTTTTCACACTTGAATTGGACTGGGCGTCCAACGGTGACGCTGACGAAGAGTTTTCCTGTATGGCTGGGCCGTTCTGTTCGGCAGATGAAGGAGTAGCAGGCGATGTCTTTTCAGCAGATTGTAAGATAGCTGAATTGACAGGAGAAAGCAGAGTTAACTTGTCCGCAGATTGCGGAAGAGTCCTCTGGTCAATAGACGAGGAAGGTGTTGTAAGGTTAGCGGGCGTGTTGTTGCCCGATATGGTCTCACAGGCATAAGACCCTGAAGGTGGGTTTCGATCGGAAGGCGGGTATTCCGCGATAGTATTAACTACACAGCTGCCTTCAACGTTGGTACCGCTGTCACAAATGGCATCAGCCAATGTGGTGGGAGTGATTTCAATAGTCTCACTGCCAGGCGCAGCCTTGCATGACGTTGTTGACTGGCTTACTTGAATAGGTGATGACGTTGGCGGTCTACTGTGACACTCCGAAGGCCCTGAAGGGATGGCAGAGGATGGACCTGGAATACAAGACCGCAAATCATTCGCGGTTTTCACACTTGAATGGGATTGGGCGTCCAACAGTGAAGCTGACGAGGAGTTTTCCTGTCTGGCTGTGCTGTTCTGTTCGGCAGATGAAGAAGGTATAGGAGGCGATGTCTCTTCAGCAGATTGTAAGATAGATGAATTTTCTGGAGAGAGCAGAGTTAACTTGTCGGCGGATTGCGGAAGAGTCCTCTTGTCAATAGACGATGAAGGTGTTGTCAGGTTGGCAGATGTGTTGTTGCCCGATATGGGCTCACATACATAAGACCCTGAAGCTGAGCTTGGATCGGAAAGCGGGAATTCCGTTGTAGTCTTAACTACACAGCTGCCTTCAACGTTGATACTGCTGTCACAAATGGCATCAGCCAGTGTGGTGGGAGTGATATCAGTAGTCTCACTGTCAGGTGCAGCGTTGTATGACGTTGTTGACTGGCTTAGTTGAATAGGTGATGACGTTGGCGGTCTACTGTGACACTCGGAAGGCCCTGAAGGGATGGCAGAGGGTGGGCCTGGAATACAGGACCGCAAATCATTCACGGTTTTCACACTTGAATTGGACTGGGCGTCCAACGGTGACGCTGACGAACAAGTTTCCTGTCTGGTTGTCCTGTTCTGTTCGGCAGATGAAGAAGGAGTAGCAGGCGATGTCTTTTCAGCAGATTGTAAGATAGATGAATTTTCAGGAGAGAGCAGAGTTGACATGTCGGCAGATTGCGGAAGAGTCCTCTGGTCAATAGACGAGGAAGGTGTTGTCAGGTTAGCAGGTGTGTTGTTGCCCAATATGTTTTCACAGGTGTAAGACCCTGAAGGTGGGGTTGGATCGGAAGGTGGGGATTCCGCGATAATATTAACTACACAGCTGCCTTTAACGTTGGTACTGCTGTCACAAATGGCATCAGCCAAGGCTGTGGGAGTGATTTCAATAGTCGCACTGTCAGGTGCAGCGTTGCATGATGCTGTTGCCTGGCTTAGTTGAATAGGTGGACATCCGGTGGGAAACATGGCGTCATTAGGTAATAGCGTTGGCGGTCTGCCTTGACACTCCGAAGGCCCTGAAGGTATGGCAGAAGATGGACCTGGAATACAGGACCGCAAATCATTCACGGTTTTCACACTTGAATTGGACTGGGCGTCCAACGGCAAGGCTGACAAAGAGTTCTCCTGTTTGGCTGTGCTATTCTGTTCGGAAGATGAAGAAGGAGTTAACTTTCCGCAGATTGCGGAAGAGTCGTCTGGTCAATAGACGAGGAAATTGTTGTCAGGTTGGCAAGTGTGTTGTCACCAGATGACGAAATTGACGACGATTGTTTGCCAGTTGACAAAGAGCATTTCTGACAAATGAGAAATGATAGGCTTAGAATTAGTTTCCTTCATGCAGTGTCTGGTTGACAGAAGAGGAAGGGGGACATTTCTTTGGCGCGATAACAGAGTGAAGATTGGTTTGATCATTCCTCGGCAGATGAGGAAGGGGAAATGCCTGGTTGGCAGTTGGCGAACGGGAGATGCTCGTCATCTCGCTTTAGGGTATAAATCAAGGATTCTGGTCTCACTTAGGGTGTTATTGACGTAATGCCACTATTTTAGCTGTCTAAGTATCTCTTAGGGTGCACTTATTTCCGTTTTTCGCCTCGATTTCCGCCGGTCTTGCGAGTACCGAGTTCCAAACTAATATAAGCTTATGGCATTTCCCTATCGTCAAGTGAATGGATAAACATGCAGTGAAATTAACGGACGTGTGAATTTTTGAAATGGTTAGCGTTAATTTGATTTTAAGGTAATTCCCCTGGAATAAAACTGCATATAGATTTTTGTTCAAACTTTGTCCACTGAATATTTATCATATGAGAACTTTAATTATAAAATAAAAAAAGGGGGCTGCCCATGCTCGTTAAGGAGCAGTGAGGCATTGAAAGTGTTCCATTTTAGCGTTATTTAATGCTTATTACAAGAACACATTCCAAGTTATTGTAAACTCTTTGTGAGCCCAGACTCATGAAACAAGCCTCAAACTACAGTCAATACTTGTGTCGGACACAAATAAACTTTTAAGTTTGATTTTGACAGACAGCTGAATCCTTGTTAAAATATCGGAACCAAATTGCTTGCCACGGCTATCAAACTGCAAAATAGAAAAGACTACAGTGCAGCTGCTATTTTCCTTATTTATTCAATTTTCAACAATAGAAATCAGATCAGTCCTTTCTCACGCAAAGCTAATGATTAGTTGATTAAAATGACTGGAAAAAATTTGGGGTGCCCAAGCTCGTTAGTGAGCTATAGCCATTTTTCAACTGACAGAACTCAATATCAAGGCAAATCCGCCATGTCCTCAATCTGCGCGTGCACGAGCGCGCGCTAATGACGCCATAAATTATGTGTAGTAAGGATGCGCAATGCAATACTGGGAAATGGCCTTTAATCTACTGTTAGGTTTCAGAATCTTTTTTATGTTGTTTGGAAATCAGTCAAAACTTTCATTCAAGAGATCAGTTACTACTAATCAGGTGAAGGCTTGTTTTCGCAAGCAACGGAGCCGGAATCAACCACAGAGCGATACGATCAAGTCAATGAAAATCAAGCTAGCGGATTCGAGATCAGAATACCGATTTCGCTCATGACTTCGTCGCATACTATCTAGTGAGAACTACATTCCCGGAGCAGCGAGCAAAATCCGAAGAATTTAACCGATCACAATGCTTGAATCCAGGCATCATAGTTGGTTGGTTCTTGTATGCCCCTAAATCTAGTTTCATAGGATCATAAGCGACGGAGTCGAAGGCAGCATGGCAAGAAAATGGAAAAATTGCCCTGATACTTCCGACTTCGATTCCGTCGAGCTTATATGAGTCCGTCGCTAGTGAAAATTAGTTTTTCATGAGTAAAATCGATATCTAGTTGACAAAAAACCTTTATTAAAGTAACTTTAACTTCAGCTTAAGTAATTTTTTCAGGGTGCTTTAAATTTCCGCTTATCGGCCTTAAATGTGAAATAATTTTTTTACACAAGAAATTTCACTCACGTTTTTTTACGCAAAAGTATATTATCGGTTGTAGCTATGTATGGGTTCGGCGATAAAATTTGAAATCAGCTTTGGTTTTCCAGTCAGCCGCTTTCCTGTAAAATTTCCTTTCTCCATGTCTGCTCTGTACAGCTCTATTTCACACGGCAGGTTTCTTTACCAAAAAGGTTGGAAAAATTCGATTACATTACTTGTTTGTTTGCCGCTTTTCATGTTACGTCATTTGCACGAGCGCTTGCGTCAGCTTATACTGAGGGTACTTTGCATTCCTGATAAAAAACTCTCCTATTTTAAAGAAAAGCTAATTTAATATGAGCGACTTACCTCTACAGTTTTAAAGCTTCCTTTGTTCTTTTTTGATGGCTTTAAGCTGTAGAAAAAAAAAAACGCACGTTTGTCAAATTGGTTTGGCTTTGGTTCGTGGTTGATTTTTATGGTTCCGAGCGCGAAGCTTTATTTTCATGTATTTTGCCTAGTTTTCCTCTTTCGTTGCACGATTCACTTTTCTTACGTTCATTGCCATCTGATCATCTGTTAGTGTCCTCTAACATGATTAATTTATAACTCGTTTAACCGAAGACTCGACAATCTTTCACCTTTTAGTACAAAAGTTTTTTTTCGTCTGTCCTTGTATTCTAGCACACAAGCGAACCTCTGTTTTTATGGCTAGAGATCAAATTTTCAAAGTTCGACTTACCTTGATCTTCCAGATACGCAGGTTGGCTGGCAGGCATAAGACCCTGAAGGTGGGCTTCGATCGGAAGTCGGGGATTCCGCGATAGTATTGACTAGACAACTGCCTTCAACGTTGGTACCGCTGTCACAAATGGCATCAGTCAATGTGGTGGGAGTGATTTCAATAGTCGCACTGCCAGGTGCAGCGTTGCATGATGTTGTTGACTGACTGAGTTGAATAGGTGATGACGTTGGCGGTCTACTGTGACACTCCGAAGGCCCTAAAAGAATGGCAGAGGATGGGCCTGGAATACAGGACCGCAAATCATCCACGGTTTTCACACTTGAATTGGACTGGGCGTCCAACGGTAACGCTGACGAAGAGTTTTCCTGTCTGGCTGTGCTGTTCTGTTCGGCAGATGAAGGAGTAGCAGGCGATGTCTTTTCAGCAGATTGTAAGCCAGATGAATTTTCAGCAGAGAGCAGAGTTGACTTGTCGGCAGATTGCAGAAGAGTCGTCTGGTCAATAGACGAGGAAGGTGTTGTCAGGTTGGCAGGTGTGTTGTTGCCCGATATTTTCTTACAGGCATTAGACCCTGAAGATAGGCTTGGATCGGGAGGCATGGATTCCGTGATAGTCTTAACTACACAGCTGCCTTCAACGTTGGTACTGCCGTCACAAATGGCATCAGTCAAGGCTGTGGGAGTGATTTCAATAGTCGCACTGTCAGGTGCGGCGTCGCATGATGCTGTTGCCTGGCTTAGTTGAATGGATGGACATCCGGTGGGAACCATGGCGTCATTAGGTGATGGCGTTGGCGATCTACCGCGACACTCGGAAGGCCCTGAAATAATGGCAGAGGATGGGCCTGGAATACAAGACCGCAAATCATTCACGGTTTTCACACTTGAATTGGACTGGGCGTCCAGCGGTGAAGCTGACGAAGAGTTTTCCTGTCTAGCTGTGCTGTTCTGTTCGGCAGAGGAAGAAGGAGTTGCGGGACAAGTCTTTTCAGCAGATTGTAAGACAGATGAGTTTTCAGCAGATAGCAGAGTTAACTTGTCGGCAGATTGCGGAAGAGTCGTCTGGTCAATAGACGAGGAAGGTTTTGTCAGGTTTTCAGGTGTGTTGTCACCTGATGACGAAATTGACGACGATTGTTTGGCAGTTGACAAAGAGCATTTCTGAGAAAAGAGAAATGACAGTCTGAGAATAAGTTTCCTTCATGCGGCGTCTGGTTGACAGAGGAAGAAGGAGGACATTTCTTTGGCGCGATAACAGAGTAAAGATTGATTTCATCATTCTTCGGCAGATGAGGAAGGGGAAATGTCTGGTTGGCAGCTGCGCAAGGGGGATGCTCGTCAAGGATTCTGGTCTCACTTAGGGTCTTCATAGCGAAATGTAACTATTTTAACTGTCAAAGTATCTCTTAAGGTGCACTTATTTCCGTTTTTCGCCTCGATTTCCGCTGGTCTTCCGTGTTGGGTGCGAGTTCGAATTCCAAACTAATAAAAGCTTATTGCAATTCCCTATTATTAAGCGAATGGATAAACGTACAGTTAAATTACTGAACAGACGTGAATTTTTGAAAGGTTAGTGTTAATTTGATTTTAAGTCTACTGTTCGTTTCAGAATCTTGTTTTGTTGTTTGGAAATCAGTCAAAACTTTCATTCAAGAGATCAGTTACTACTAATCAGCTGAAGGCTTGTTTTCGCAAGCAACGAAGCCGGAATCGTAATCACAAGGAAAGAGCGATACGATCAAGTCAATGAAAATCAAACCAGCGGAATCGAGAGTAGAATACCGATTTCGCATGTGACTCCTTCGCATACTATCTAGTGAGAACTACATTCCCGGAGCAGCGAGCAAAATCCGAAGAATTTAACCAATCACAATGCTCGATTCCAGGCATCGTAGTTGGTTGGTTCTTGTACCCCTAAATATAGTTTCATAGGATCATAAGCGACGGAGTCGAAGGCAGCATGGCAAGAAAATGGAAAAATTGCCCTGATACTTCCGACTTCGATTCCGTCGAGCTTATACGAGTCCGTCGCTAGTGAAAATTAGCTTTTCATGAGTAAAATCGATATGTAGTTGACAAACAAGCTTTATTAAAGTAACTTTAACTTCAGCTTAAGTAATTTTTTCAAGGTTCTTTAAATTTCCGCTTATCGGCCTTACATGTGAAATAATTTTTTTCCACAAGAAATTTCACTCATGTTTTTTACGCAAAAGTATATTGTCGGTTGTAGCTTTGTATTAGCACCGCGATAAAATTGGAAATCAGCTTTGGTTTTCCAGTCAGTCGCTTTCCTGTAAAATTTCTTTTCTCCATGTCTGTTCTGTACAGTTCTATTTCACATGGCAGGTTTCTTTACTAAATAAGTTGGAAAAATTCGATCACATTATTTGTTTGTTTGCCGGTTTTCATGTTACGTCATTTGCACGAGCGCTTGCTTCACCTTATACTGAGCGTACCTTGCATTCCTGAAAAAAACCTCTTCTATTTAAAAAAAAAACTAATTTAATACGAGCGACTTACCTTTACAGTTTTAAAGCTTCCTTTGTTCTTTTTTGATGACTTTACGCTGTAAAAAAAAGGCACGTTTGTCAAATTGGTTTGGTTTTGGTTCGTGGTTGATTTTTATGGTTCCGAGCGCGAGGCTTTATTTTCATGTATTTTGCCTAGTTTTTCTCTTTCGTTGCATGATTCACTTTTCTTACGTTCATTGCCATCTGATCATCTGTTAGTGTCCTCTAACATGATTAATTCAACATTCGTTTAAGCAAAGACTCGACAATCATTAACCTCTCAGTACAAAAGTTTTTTTTCGTCTGTCCTTGTGTTCTAGCACACGAGCGATCCTCTGTTTTTATGGCTAGAAATCAAATTATTAAAGTTCGACTTACTTTGATCTTAAAGATACGCAGGTTGGCTGCAAGGCATAAGACCCTGAAGGTGGGCTTGGATCATGATCGGAAGGCGGGGATTCCGTGATAGTATTAACTACCCGGCTGTCTTCAACGTTGGTACCGCTGTCACAAATGGTATCAGCCAATGTGGTGGGAGTGATTTCAATAGTCGCACTGTCAGGTGCAGCGTTGCATGATGTTGTTGACTGGCTTAGTTGAATAGGTGATGACAATGGCGGTCTACTGTGACACTCCGAAGGCCCTGAAATAATGGCAGAGGATAGGCCTGGAATACAGGACCGCAAATCATCCACGGTTTTCACACTTGAATTGGACTGGGCGTCCAACGGTGACGCTGACGAAGAGTTTTCCTGTCTGCCTGTGCTGTTCTGATCGGCAGATGAAGAAGGAGTAGCAGGCGATGTCTTTTCAGCGGATTGTAAGATAGATGAATTTTCAGCAGAGAGCAGAGTTGAATCGTCGGCAGATTGCGGAAGAGTCCTCTGGTCAATAGACGAGGAAGGTGTTGTCAGGTTGGCAGGTGTGTTGTTGCCCGATATTTTCTCACAGGCATTAGACCCTGAAGATAGGCTTGGATCGGGAGGCATGGATTCCGTGATAGTCTTAACTACACAGCTGCCTTCAACGTTGGTACTGCTGTCACAAATGGCATCAGCCAAGGCTGTGGGAGTGATTTCAGTACTCGTACTGTCAGGTGCGGCGTCGCATGATGCTGCTGCCTGGCTTAGTTGAATAGGTGGACATCCGGTAGGAACCATGGCTTCATTAGGCGATGGCGTTGGTGGTCTACCGTGACACTCCGAAGGCCCTGATATAATGGCAGAGGTTTGGCCTGGAATACAGGACCGCAAATCATCCACGGTTTTCACACTTGAATTGGACTGGGCGTCCAACGGTAACGCTGACGAAGAGTTTTCCTGTTTGGCTGTGCTGTTTTGTTCGACAGAGGAAGATGGAGTTGCAGGAGAAGTCTTTTCAGCAGATCGTAAGACAGGTGAGTTTTCAGCAGATAGCAGAGTTAACTTGTCGGCAGATTGCGGAAGAGTCCTCTGGTCAATAGACGAGGAAGGTGTTGTCAGGTTTTCAGGTGTGTTGTTACCAGATGACGAAATTGACGACGATTGTTTGGCAATTGACAAAGAGCATTTCTGAGAAAAGAGAAATGACAGGCTTAGAATTAGTTTCGTTCATGCGGCGTCTGGTTGACAGAAGAGGAAGGAGGGCATTTCTTTGGCGCGATAACAGAGTAAAGATTGGTTTTCATCATTCTTCGGCAGATGAGGAAGGGGAAATGCCTGGTTGGCAGCTGGCGAAGGGAGGATGCTCGTCATCTCGCTTTAGGGCATAAATCAAGGATTCTGGTTTCACTTAAGGTGTTATTGACGTAATGCAACTATTTTACCTGTCAAAGTATCTCTTAAGGTGCACTTATTTCCCTTTTTCGCCTCGATTTTCGCTGGTGTTCCGTGTTGGGTCCGAGTTCGAGTTCCAAAGTAATAAAAGCTTATTGATTTCCCTATTGTCAAGTGAATGGATAAACGTGCAGTTAAATTAAGGACGCGTAAATTTTTGAGAAGGTTAGCGTTAATTTGATTTTAAATCTACTGTTCGTTTCAGAATCTTTTTATGTTGTTTGGAAATCAGTCAAAACTATCATTCAAGAGGTCAGTTACTACTAATCAGCTGAAGGCTTGTTTTCGCAAGCAACGGAGCCGGAATCGTAATCACAAGCAAAGAGCGATACGATCAAGTCAATGAAAATCAAGCCAGCGGAATCGAGAGCAGAATACCGATTCCGCTTATGACTCCGTCGCATACTATCTAGTGAGAACTACATTCCCGGAGCCACGAGCAAAATCCGAAGAATTTAACCAATCACAATGCTCTATTCCAGGCATCGTAGTTGGTTGGTTCTTGTACCCTAAATGTAGTTTCATAGGATCATAAGCGACGGAGTCGAAGGCAGAATGGCAAGAAAATGGAAAAATTGCCATGATTCTTCCGACTTCGATTCCGTCGAGCTTATATAAATCCGTCGCTAGTGAAAATTAGTTTTTCATGGGTAAAATCGATATCTAGTTGACAAACGACGTATATTAAACTAGCCTTCTGCTTAAGTAATTTTTTCAAGGTTCTTTAAATTTCCGCTTATCGGCCTTACCTGTTAAATAATTTTTTTCATGTTTTTTACGCAAAAGTATATTGTCGGTTGTAGCTTTGTATTAGCACCGCGATAAAATTGGAAATCAGCTTTGGTTTTCCAGTCAGTCGCTTTCCTGTAAAATTTCCTTTCTCCATGTCTGTTCTGTACAACTCTATTTCACACGGCAGGTTTTTTTACCAAATAAGTTGGAAAAATCATGTCGATTACATTACTTGTTTGTTTGTTTGCCAGTTTTCATGTTACGTCATTTGCACGAGCGCTTTCTTCAGCTTATACTGAACGTACCTTGCATTCCTGATAAAAAAAACTCTCCTATTTGAAAAAACAAAACTAATTGAATACGAGTGACTTACCTTTACAGTTTTAAAGCTTCCTTTGTTCTTTTTTGATGACTTTGCGCTGTTAAAAAAAACGCACGTTTGTCAAATTGGTTTGGTTTTGGTTCGTGGTTGATTTTTATGGTTCCGAGCGCGAGGCTTTATTTTCATGTATTTTGCCTAGTTTTCCTCTTTCGTTGCACGATTCACTTTTCTTGCGTTCATTGCCATCTGATCGTCAGTTAGTGTCCTCTAACAGATTAATTTAAAATTCGTTTAATCGAAGACTCGACAATCTTTCACCTTTCAGTACAAAAGTTTTTTTTCGTCTGTCCTTGTGTTCTAGCACGTAAGCGATCCTCTGTTTTTATGGCCTGAGATCAAATTTTCAAAGTTTGACTTACCTTTGTCTTCCAGATACGCAGGTTGTCTGGCAGGCATAAGACCCTGAAGGTGGGCTTAGATCGGAAGGCGGGGATTCCGTGATAGTCTTAACTACACAGCTGCCTTCAACGTTGGTACCGCTGTCACAAATGGCATCAGCCAATGTGGTGGGAGTGATTTCAATAGTGGCACTGTCAGGTGCAGCGTTGCATGATGTTGCCTGGCTTAATTGAATAGGTGATGACAATGGCGGTCTACTGTGACACTCCGAAGGCCCTGAAATAATGGCAGAGGATGGGCCTGGAATACAGCACCGGAAATCATTCACGGTTTTCACACTTGAATTGGACTGGGCGTCCAACGGTGACGCTGACGAAGAGCTTTCCTGTCTGGCTGTGCTGTTCTGTTCGACAGATGAAGAAGGAGCAGCAGGAGAAGTCTTTTCAGCAGATTGTAAGATAGATGAATTTTCTGGAGAGAGCAGAGTTAACTTGTCGGCAGATTGCGGAAGAGTCTTTTGGTCAATAGACGAGGAAGGTGTTGTCAGGTTTTCAGGTGTGTTGTCACCTGATGACGAAATTGACGAGGATTGTTTGGCAGTTGACAAAGAGCATTTCTGAGAAAAGAGAAATGACAGGCTTAGAATTAGTTTCCTTCATGTGGCGTCTGGTTGACAGATGAGGAAGTAGAACGTTATATTGGCGCGATAATAGAGTTAAGATTGGTTTCATCATTCTTCGGCAGATGAGGAAGGGGAAATGTCTGGTTGGCAGCTGCGCAAGGGGGATGCTCGTCAAGGATTCTGGTGTCACTTAGGGTCTTCATAGGGAAATGCCACTATTTTAACTCTCAAAGTATCTCTTAGGGTGCACTTATTTCCGTTTTTCGCCTCGATTTCCGCTGGTCTTCCGAGTTGGGTCCGAGTTCGAGTTCCAAACTAAGAAAAGCTTATTGCAATTCCCTATTATTAAGTGAATGGATAAAAGTACAGTTAAATTACTGAACAGACGTGAATTTTTGAAAAGGTTAGTATTAATTTGATTTTAAGTCTACTGTTCGTTTCAGAATCTTTTTATATTTATGTTGTTTGGAAATCAGTCAAAAATTCCATTCAAGAGATCAGTTACTACTTATCAGCTGAAGGCTTGTTTTCGCAAGCAACGGAGCCGGAATCGTAATCACAAGCACAGAGCGATACGATCAAGTCAATGAAAATCAAACCAGCGGAATCGAGAGCAAAATACCGATTCCGCTTATGACTCCGTCGCATACTATCTAGTGAGAACTACATTCCCGGAGCCGCGAGCAAAATCCGACGAATTCAACCAATCACAATGCTCGATTCCAAGCATCCTAAGTGGTTGGTTCTTGTACCTCTAAATGTAGTGTCATAGGATCATAAGCGACGGAGTCGAAGGCAGCATGGCAAGAAAATGGAAAAGTTGTCCTGATTCTTGCGACTTCGATTCCGTCGAGCTTATATGAGTCCGTCGCTAGCGAAGACTAGCCTTTGATCAGTAAAATCGATTTCTAGTTGACAAACAACGTATATTAAACTAACCATCTGCCTAAGTAATTTTTTCAAGGTTCTTCAAACTTCCGCTTATCGGCCTTACATGTGAAATAATTTTTTTACACAAGAAATTTCACTCATGTTTTTTACGCAAAAGTTTATTGTCGGTTGTAGCTTTGAATAGGCTCCGCGATAAAATTTGAAATCAGCTTTGGTTTTCCAGTGAGTCGCTTTCCTGTAAAATTTTATTTCTCCATGTCTGCTCTGTACAGCTCTATTTCACACGGCAGGTTTCTTTAACCAAATAAGTTGGAAAAATTCGATTACATTACTTGTTTGTTTGCCGGTTTTCATGTTACGTCATTTGCACGAGCGCTTGCTTCACCTTATACTGAGCGTACTTTGCATTCCTGGTCAAAAACTCTCCTATTTAAAAAAAAAACTAATTTAATACGAATGACTTACCTTTACAGTTTTAAAGCTTCCTTTGTTCTTTTTTAATGACTTTACACTGTGAAAAGAAGCGCACGTTTGTCAAATTGGTTTGGTTTTGGTTCGTGGTTGATTTTTATGTTCCGAGCGCGAGGCTTTATTTTCATGATTTTGCTTAGTTTTCCTCTTTCGTTGCACGATTCACTTTTCTTACGTTCATTGCCATCTGCGGATCATGTGTTAGTGTGCTCTAAAATGATTAATTTAAAATTCATTTTAGTGAAGACTCGACAATCTTTCACCTTTCAGTACAAAAGTTTGTTTTCGTCTGTCCTTGTGTTCTAGCACAAGACCGAACCTCTGTTTTTATAGCTAGAGATCAAGTTTTCAAAGTTCAACTTACCTTGATCTTCCAGATACGCAGGTTGGCTGGCAGGCATAAGACCCTAAAGGTGGGCTTGGATCGGAAGGCGGGGATTCCGTGATAGTATTAACTACACAGCTGCCTTCAACGTTGGTACCGCTGTCACAAATGGCATCAGCCAATGTGGTGGGAGTGATTTCAATAGTCGCACTGTCAGGTGCAGCGTTGCATGATGTTGTTGACTGGCTTAGTTGAATAGGTGATGACGTTGGCGGTCTACTGTGACACTCCGAAGGCCCTGAAGGGATGGTAGAGGATGGGCCTGGAATACAGGACCGCAAATCATCCACGGTTTTCACACTTGAATTGGACTGGGCGTCCAACGGTGACGCTGACGAAGAGTTTTCCTGTCTCCCTGTGCTGTTCTGTTCGGAACATGAAGAAGGAGTAGCAGGCGATGTCTTTTCAGCAGATTGTAAGATAGATGAACTTTCAGCAGAGAGCAGAGTTGACTTGTCGGCAGATTGCGGAAGAGTCCTCTGGTAAATAGACGAGGAAGGTGTTGTCAGGTTGGCAGGTGCGTAGTTGCCCGATATTTTCTCACAGGCGTAAGACCCTGAAGGTAGGCTTGGATCGGAAGGCGGGGATTCCGTGATAGTCTTAACTACACAGCTGCCTTCAACGTTGGTACTGCTGTCACAAATGGCATCAGCCAAGGCTGTGGGAGTGATTTCAATAGTCGTACTGTCAGGTGCGGCGTCGCATGATGCTGTTGCCTGGCTTAGTTGAATAGGTGGACATCCGGTGGGAACCATGGCGTCATTAGGCGATGGCGTTGGTGGTCTACCGTGACACTCCGAAGCCCCTGAAATAATGGCAGAGGATGGGTCTGGAATACAAGACTGCAAATCATTTACGGTTTTCACACTTGAATTGGACTGGACGTCCAACGGTGACGCTGACGAAGAGCTTTCCTGTCTGGCTGTGCTGTTCTGTTCGACAGATGAAGATGGAGTTGCGAGAGAAGTCTTTTCAGCAGATCGTAAGATAGATGAGTTTTCAGCAGATAGCAGAGTTAACTTGTCGGCAGATTGCGGAAGAGTCCTCTGGTCAATAGACGAGGAAGGTGTTGTCAGGTTTTCAGGTGTGTTGTTACCAGATGACGAAATTGACGACGATTGTTTGGCAGTTGACAAAGAGCATTTCTGAGAAAAGAGAAATGACAGGCTTAGAATTAGTTTCGTTCATGCGGCGTCTGGTTGACAGAAGAGGAAGGAGGATATTTCTTTGGCGCGATAACAGAGTAAAGATTGGTTTCATCATTCTTCGGCAGATGAGGAAGGGAAAATGCCTAGTTGGCAGCTGCGGAAGGGGGGTGCTCGTCACCTCGCTTTAGAGTATAAATCAAAGATTCTGGTCTCACTTAGGATGTTATTGACGTAATGCAACTTATTCCATTTCCCTATTGTCAAGTTAGTGGATAAACGAGCAGTCAAATTAACAGACGCGTAAATTTTTGAGAAGGTTAGTGTTAATTTGATTTTAAATCTACTGTTCGTTTCAGAATCTTTTTTATGTTGGTTGGAAATCAGTCAAAAATTTCATTCAAGAGGTCAGTTACTACTAATCAGCTGAAGGCTTGTTTTCGCAAACAACGGAGCCGGAATCGTAATCACAAGGAAAGAGCGATACGATCAAGTCAATGAAAATCAAGCCAGCGGAATCGAGAGCAGAATACCGATTCCGCTTATGACTCCGTCGCATACTATCTAGTAAGAACTGCAGTTCCGGAGCCGCGAGCAAAATCCGAAGAATTTAACCAATCACAATGCTCGATTCCAAGCATCATAGTTGGTTGGTTCTTGTACTCCTAAATTTAGTTTCATAGGATCTTAAGCGACGGAGTCGAAGGTAGAATGGCAAAAAAAGGAAACGTTGTCCTGATTCTTCCGACTTCGATTCCGTCGAGCGTATATGAGTCCGTCGCTAGTGAAAACTAGTTTTTCATGAGTAAAATCGATATCTAGTTGACAAACAACGTATATTAAACTAACCCTCTGCTTAAAGTGCCCGTAAGGTCGAAACCTTTTTTGGTCATCTAATTCTACAATTCACCTAATGAGCCTCTGCGAAAAAATTTTTCGATTTGGATAAAACGCTATTTTTTACGAATCTTTTCAAAGTTCAAAAGTCTATTTTCTTGCGGTCGACCCCTGCCGCTGATCACAAGAATAACGTGCTCAAAATGGCCACCTGACTGATGCCTGTGACGTAGGTTCAGGAACCTACGATGAAGACTGATGTTGTTTTCTTTTCATTGTTTTTGGTCATCTAATTCTACATTTCACCTAATGAGCTTCTGCGAAAAAATATTTCGATTTGGATAAAACGTTATTTTTTTTTACGAATCTTTACAAAGTTCAAAAGTCTATTTTCTTGCGGCCGACCGCTGCCGCTGATCACAAGAATAACGTGCTCAAAATGGCCACCTGACTGATGCCTGTGACGTAGGTTCAGGAACCTACGATGAAGACTGATGTTGTTTTCTAGATCATTAACGTTGTTACAAAGAGCGGCAACGCACCTTTCCGCCATTTTCAACTAAATTTAGACAACTCTGAAGCAAAATTTCCACTTGTTTTCAAGTCAGATAAGTCATGACCCAAATCACGTGTTCCTGAACCTACGTCACGAGTCACTTCAAACCGAGGAAGACTGGTGCGAATGGTGGACCAAAATGGCGGCAAATTTGAACGTCTTTAAAAACTTATTTAAAAAAATTGCATTTTATCCAAATCGAAAAATTTTTTCGCAAAAGTTCATTAGGTGAAATGTAGAATTAGATGAGCGAAAACATTTTTTGACATTATCGGCACTTTAAGTAACTTTTTCAAGGTTCTTTAAATTTCCGCTTATCGGCCTTACATGTGAAATAATTTTTTTCCACAAGAAATTTCATTCTTGTTTTTTACGCAAAAGTTTATTGTCGGTTGTTGCTTTGATTGGGAGCCGCGATAAAATTTGAAATCAGCTTTGGTTTTCCTGTCAGTTGCTTTCCTGTAAAATTTCCTTTCTCCATGTCTGTGCTGTACAGCTCTATTTCACATGGCAGGTTTCTTTAACCAGATAAGTTGGGAAATTCGATTACATCCTGACTTGTTTGTTTGCCGGTTTTCATGTCATTTGCACGAGCACTTGCTTCAGCTTATACTGAGCGCACTTTACATTCCCGATAAAAAACTCTCCTATTTAAAAAAAAAAACTAATTTAATACGAGTTACTTACCTTTACAGTTTTAAAGCTTGATTTGTTCTTTTTTGATGACTTTACACTGTGAAAGGAAGCGCACGTTTGTCAAATTGGTTTGGGTTTGGTTCGTGGTTGATTTTTATGGTTCCGAGCGCGAGGCTTTATTTTCATGTATTTTACCTAGGTTTCCTCTTTCGTTGCACGATTGACTTTTCTTGCGTTCATTGCCATCTGATCATCTGTTAGTGTATCTCTAACATGATTAACTTAAAATTCGTTTAACCGAAGACTCGAGAATCTTTCACCTTTCAGTACAAAAGTTCTTTTCGTCCGCCCTCGTGTTCTAGCACACGAGCGAACCTCTGTTTTTATGGCTAGAAATCAAATTTTCAAAGTTCGACTTACCTTGATTTTACATTTGTTTTGTTTTTATTCAAATCACTTGGGAAAAAATAGCGACTAAGCGCCTGTGCAGCGAGAACGCCACAATATGTAACGGTAAACATTTTCACTTCTTTTCGGAGAAGATCCAACTTTCCTTTGTTTCGTCACAAAACCTCATTATCATATTAAGCATGATGACGAGATTTAATAAGTCGCGCGCGCAGTGATCAGATCTATCCATCCTCAATCAAGGTTATAAGAAACAAGAAAAATAATAATAAATATAATTTAAAATGTCTAATTAAGGGGCCAAATGCTTCTTCTCTCTAGATATCCTTGAAGACCTACTGATGTCTCGCCTCGTCTCCAGGACCTGTGGATTCTTGGAAATTTTCTCGGGAATACGGGAGTTTTCGAAAAAGTCGTGGAGATGAAACGAGCGCATCCCCGTGAAAATTACCATTCGGGATTTGACGCGTCCCATTTACTTCAACTGTCGACCAACCGGTTTTTTCGAGTAAATGGTAAACAACCATAAAGCCTTTAGCTGCCTTTTTGTCGCCCTTTGCCTAGAGGCAAGGTAGGAAAACGTCCATGTTAACTTTATATTGAACGGCCGAGCGATCAGGGGTGCTGACAAGTATCACTCCATCTAAGGTAGTGTTACGACCGTCATGCAACGCTAGCTTGAGAACACTAGTGGAGAACATTATTGGTACCACACCAGAATTCGGCCTAGTTCCCTCGGCCAGGTATAAGAGACCTTGTACTCGGCCACTAGATGTAGATGGTGCTTGGGTACTTGGGATCTTAATGTGTGAATACAACACTATTTTGTGCCGGTGCCAGAGCGTGTGAAAAAGAGCGTGTAAATTGAGTTCCTTGTCTCCACCAATTTCCTCCCCAATCCCTTAATAACCGCAGCAATGGTGATGCGCTGTAAGGAAGCCCTTTCACTGCGCTTCCCAGCAGCTTCAAAGGGTATCATTTCTAAGGCTCCGTTTACATGAAGGCAGGGTGCCCCGGCTAATAGGGCTACCAAGCTAGGAGGGTTAAAACAGAACCCGCCTTTGCATGCAACTCACCTATAAGCGGGATAGTTTTGAGCGCCACTGAGCACAACCACCAAGATGGCAGAGATAAGAAACGTTTTGGCTTTTTTTTATCGCTTGTTCCGCTAGCACCCTCTTTTCAGAGTCTTAGGCTATTATTTTGCACTCTACTAATTGAGCGTAGCCACCAGAGTCAGTTAACGTTAAACGCTGCCTTGGAATATAAGAGGGTCTCAATGGGAGCTAGCTTTAAGGCTAACGGATGGCACTTTAGCTTTCTCATGGCTAACGATGAATTCATTTTCTTCAGTTACGGTTAACAGAAATCTTAGAAATTACTGCTGGTCTTAGGACCATTTTGGGATGAAAAGAAATACTGTTATGAGAATTGCTACCGAATCTTAAGTCCCTGGGCTTTTCTCTCTACTACCATTCCACAAGAGAGGACACAAAAAAATTTCGTCTGACAAGAGATCTTGATACTTTCACTTTCGCCAAACCGCTCTCGCTTATCCCGCTAACCACCTGTCATGCATGCTAAATTTCTGAGTTTCTGGATTAGGTTCAAACCCGATATTCCAAATAGGGTCTGCCAAACATTCCAAATTGAAGGGAAAAAAATTTCACGGAAAATAAAGTATGGGTAAAACACAAGTTATAACACAGTTCTTAGGACCTAAAATAATTTATTGTATTTTCGACTAGAAACGGTATACTCGCAGGCGTTACAAAGAGCGGAAAGTCATTTTTGTTGGCAAGTCGAACAGCTTTTCTTTCCTGTTTACTCTGGTCCCAATAGCTTCGCCCCAATAGCTTCTTCTTTCCTTTACTGAAGAGAGGACGCAAATTTAACTCAATCAAGAAAAGTAAGAAAACCTCTGCGATCAGTTTAACGGGAAGATGTGATATTCGAAATAGGCATGCCATTAACATGAGATCCAGTTCAACACACTTCAACACATACGAAGGGAACTATAATTTGAAAACAAATTTTAAAAAAGTTGTTGGTTCATTTTAAAAAAGCGGTACAGGGCACCGCACGCATGCGTCTTTTGCTACTTTTCTTGGCCAGTTTTAAAATGGGACTATTTTTTCTGCTTAAAGACTGTGCTGTATCTAAGAAACACTAAAAGAAACCGTAGAAACGTCCAAAGGCGAGAGATTGTGGCTGATAATTGTCTTGCTCAACCATAGACTGGTAGACCACGTATTCTGCTGTCGTTGTTGCTCTAAAAGCGCGAATCGCGAAGAACGGCATAATGTGGTGAACGGATGGTTGCCTGGGGAAGATTTCGTTCACAACACTTTGTATCTGCCAGTAGACTGCGGACCACGGAAGGACCCCTGATGAGACAGAAAAACAAGAATTAATAAAGCAATTTCTGTTTTAAGGTCGTCGGCTACCACGATAACTACGCCCAACTTAAAATCGTCTCTGGATCACAGAACAACCACTTATCCAAAACATCCTCAATTTAGAGATATCGATAAACCCGGTTATTGAGAGCTCATTTATGCTAATTCAAGCTGAAAAGCTAATCCAGGCAGAAAATTTTCTCGTTTAAAGTGTTTCACTATTGCTGTTTTGGAGCATAGTTTGAGATAATTAAAATCATAACAGAAAAGGAAAGCAACAGGAAAAGAAACGTTTAGTTACTAAATTTTGCAAAAAGTGAAATGATAATTCCCTCTTATCCTGGATCAGGTTTATTATGCTTTGAACGTTCCTTAGTTGCGGATAGTATGAAATGAAGGAGTACGTGCAGTTGTGGTACTGGCGTCTTGATAGCTGTTATTACAGGAGCAAGAGATAAGGAGGTCTAACGATTTCGTTTTGTGGGAAAGCGCAGGAAATATTTTCTCCCCTTCCAACTATCATGGTAACGCCGTTTCCATGGTTTAATGTTCCCAGACCAAGAAAAGTTACTACGCACCTACTCCCTAGCTCTGATCTTAGCCTTCCGTGCCTGGACTCACAGAAGGCTTTTCAAGAGGCAAATGTTTTGGAGGCTCGTCACCCGGTCTTTTCACTAGTTGGAAGGACAGATAGCGTGACAAGTAAACACAACCTTTGGTATGGCGCTGACCTTAATCCGTCCCCTCCCTCCCCTCTCCCCTCTTCCGTTCACACCCTCCCCCCCCCCCACCTGAGTAAAGGGGGTAAGTATCCTAAAATTCCTTACCAGTCTTATCATCTCTTCTTTGACGACACGTTTTATTTCCACTTTAGCTAGATGAATGGAACGTTCAGAAGGACCTGGAAACGAATCAAACAACAGCTTAAGGTAGAGTCTGGAATCCAGTCACTGAGCTTAGCTCCTTTGCTCATGCGCAGGCTTACTAATCGAAAGATAACTTCTCTTGACAGGAAACAAGGATAACAAAAATCATTAATTAAAGAATAGTTTCTTGATGTGCTATTAAATTCTCGAGCTAACGCTGAACGAGATGTGTGGAAATAAGGAAAATTTTCTATTCCAAGGGTTATTCAGCAGTGAGATTCACGAAAACATTTATCATGACAGTAAAGAAGTAAAGATTCTAGTCAGTCTCATAATATTACCTTACTTACCTTCAATATATAAATAGATTTTCCTCTCGCCTTCTGCCTTGGGTTCTTTTCCTAAAGAAAAGGAAACAACAAAAATGATCACTTGCATGGGACGTTATGCCGTTTCTTTCGGAGCCGTTATTGCGTCGTCACGCAACGCGTTTGTGTGGAGAAACGTTGCGTGACCACCCAAATAACGCCTGGACTATTTGAGGCTGCATCCGTTAATAATCTTGAGGAAATTCATTAACTGCGTGCTTTATCTTTGAATTATACTTACAAGTGGGTCCGTTCGAAATTGTTTTAGTCTAATTCAGTTATCTTTGAGGTAGAAAGATTCTCTGTCGAGGAAAAAGTAAAATTTTATCTTTACCTGGAGGAAAGAACGTTCCACGGACTGTTATGGCGGCCTCGGACACTTCAGTTATGTTCATAATTGTTTCCTAAAAAAAGAAATCGAATGTTTTGAGTAGGGGCATTCCACATTGTTACCTGAACAAACATGCCACACTCGTCCACTTCTCGACTTTATAAAACATACGGAATATCGCTTCATCGTCTTAAAACTCAATACGAGCGATAGCCAATCACGGAACGTGAGCCAAGCCAAAAACATTAAAACCACATTTAGACAGCCTTAAGAAAGCCATGGTTTAAGCCGAGCTCAACGTAAAGACTCCCTTGTTCCACCGCGTCTAAACGCAGTCTACACGAACTATAGATTATCCACATTGTAATAGAACAGCTAAGCCTCCGCAAGTCGTGGTAAGAAAATACAATTACGGACAGTTGGACCCCGCTAATAAAACTCCGTTATTTGGAATTCCCCGTTACTTCGAACTCAAAGCCATCTTCCTTCAGTCATTTACTATCGGCTACTTCGAAATCTCGCTATTTCAAACTATTTTTCTTTTCCCCTGAGAGTTCGAAATGGCGGTATTTACCTGTAATTTTTTTCCCTCTTTTCCTCTGAGAGCTCTGTATTTCCAAAGCAATGAATGTTGCCTCGGTACTTTTAAATAATTTGCCTCCATGATTGGTGAAAGCACTCTACACATACCTTAGAAGTAACTTTCCACCTGGCAGTCTGTGGGAAGTCATTGATTTCTACCTCATCCTCGTATCGCTGTTCATTCTCAGTCTGTTTCTCGTCCTGCTTTGTCTCCTCCACTGGAGCTTCATAACCGATCTTCCCATGAATCTTCTCGGCTAGCTGCTTGGCTAGCCCAAGACCCTATGCGAGACAACACAACAGATGTAATGCGAACCAACCAAGAGACAGGGAGAAATATTAAACTTCCCCCTCAACCAGTTTGCAAACCCAACCTTTTTGTTCCATTCAAATTGAAAACCCAACGTTTAATTTTCTCCTCCTATGATTGAAGAAGAGAATAAATTCCGTGACCAGGAGGCGTCACGTAATATAGTTCTCTCAGCTATCAGTTACTGAGGTCAGCGGCTTAAAACCAAAACGAAGCAACAGCTTCATTTCAGGATTGAATTGATCCACTGACCTCGCTTGCATGCATGTGAAGCCGAACGAATATTTGATTCTCCTCCTATGATTGAAGAAGAGAATAAATTCCGTGACCAGGAGGCGTCACGTAATATAGTTCTCTCAGCTATCAGTTACTGAGGTCAGCGGCTTAAAACCAAAACGAAGCAACAGCTTCATTTCAGGATTGAATTGATCCACTGACCTCGCTTGCATGCATGTGAAGCCGAACGAATATTTGATTCTAACTTTTACGGATGCAGTTTGTTGTCACGTAACGCTGAGAGAGGCATTGCGTGACAAAACTTGATACTCACGGTAAGAGCAGTGACAGTTCCTCCTTTGATAATCTGACTGGCAGCTTGCTGAGTCGGGTCCATGTTCTGTGATAAACAAATAAAATCATTTATTCAGATGACTCACTAAAACCAAATAAACGCCTTCGATTTCCAGCCTCGCCACTTCTATATTAGTCACGACCCTCCTATTCCCGAAAGAGCTCATTCAAAATAAACGAATTTATTGTTCTTTGTACTCACATTTGTTCCGGCGATGATCTTCTGGTTGATTTTAGCTGCGATGCTTGTGGCCAAGTTAAGTTTAGCTGAAACACGAGCAAGAACAGCATTGCCATCAAATATTCACCCAAAACAGTATTACACTGTGGTCAGTCCTTTCGGTGCTCAACTTTTGTAACATAACGTTGCTAAGGCTGTGGCTATCCCCACCCCTGGATGGGATGCTAGGGATGCTAGTCTATCGTAGAGTTACCCCCACCAGCACTTTATCAGGTTGCCATAACAACTTGCCGAAGATTAACCGTCGATTCCTACCTTGTTGTTCGCCTTTGATCTGTTCGCCTCCTACTGGCGCCGCTTTCTTGATGTGCGGTTTTCCTTTACTGAACACAGCATCCAATTGTTTGTCAATCTGATGTAAAAATAAGAAAAAGCAAAACAAAAGCAACAACACGTTAAGAAACAAGAAAATTAGACCCCTTTAATTCAAACTGGGTTATTTCGAATTCCTCATTATTTCGAACTATTTTCTTTTCCCCCGGGAGCTCAAAATAGGTTCAACTGTACTGGCGACAAAGAAATTCCAGACTCACTTCCTCCACAGCCTTCTCTTCAGCTTCAGCCTCATCATCAGAGTCTTGAAGACCAAGAGCCTGTAAAGAAAAGGAAAAAAAATTGGATTTGATTTAGTTGTACGAGAATATGCGACCTGCAGAAAACTGACATATTCTTTGAGATTCTGTTCACAATTGGTGGCCTAGCACTGCACGGTAACTGGGCAGGATTTTTGCTGGGCACTAATGTGAATACACTTTTTTTTTTCCAAGTACTCACCCCAGAATTCAGGCACAGTGTCCATGCCCAGGTACAAGGTCTCGACCTTTTACTTAGCCACTTAATGGCACTTGAGCTTGACTTGGGCACTTGAACGCAACACTATTTTGTGTCAGTGCCCAGACACCAGTAGTTGGGCGCCAAGTGTTTACACAGCCTTAGAAAGCGTGCATTAAAAGAGCACCATGTACCTACCCATTTCTGAATCTTTTTCGCCTCGTTAACTTTAGCCGCCTCTTCGTCGTTAAACTTGAATCCTGTAAAAAAGATTTTGTTATTGCCTATTGCACTCAGTTATACATAAACATGTCAAAGGCTTTGCAAAAGCATTGAAATAAATGAATGGTCTTTCACTGAGAATTACTTCGAGAAAGTCGTCTCCAAAAGGTTGAAAGCGATGTTTTGCTGTCACATGCAGCGAAAATGACATGAAAGTTTGTTATCGGCAAGTGACGCAAGAGTTCCGACATAAACCGGAAGATCTTCTAAAACTGGCTCAGTGTTGCTGCGATTATTTTCTTGGTATATTATTAAAAGAGCTCAGTCACGGTATTTTAAGTTGTATTGGCCACGTACAAAATTACCTTCAAATTGAAGGAAAACTGAAAATAGTAGTTTACTAAGTTAAAAAAACACCAAAGAAATGACGATAAATCAAAAAGGAACAAAGATGGTTAATGGTGGCGAAGATTAACACAGATTACAAACCGCAAACTGTGACGTAGGTCCTTTAAGTTGAGCATGAGCGGAACATGAACCATTGCACATCTTAATAGGTTCAAGACACATGCTAAATTTCTCATTGTTCCACTTTTTCCCCTGAACTCATTAAAAGCACAAACCTTTTCCGGTGAAGCCACTGTTTTTGACAACGTTCTTTCCTTCCTACGAGGGATTCAAGAAAAAAGTCAACAAAAAACGACTTTTACAAGTACAGGCTCAAAGCTTCTCAACCAATCAGAGAGTTGACAAACAATTCATTGTCACGTGACTACTTTGACTTCTCTGTCTACATTTCAAACCAAGCAATGACAACCAATCCAGAATTGTCAACATTTTCCAAGACCCTCCCTAAAATTCCATGACTTTCCAGGCCTGGAAATTGAAATTATTAATTCCATGACTTTCCAGGTTTCTCATGACCTGTACGAACCCTGTTTACACTGAAGCAAAGACGGCAATGGAATCTTACCGCTTTCCTCTCCTCTGTATAATCATGCCATAATTTCCGTAAGTCATCTGGAACTTCGGCCGTGGACGATTCCAATGCCTAGACATTGTACACAGAAAAAAAATATTGAACTGTCACATGTTGGAAAGAACAGAGAAATCTCCATGACAAGATATCCCTCTCTGCAATAGCACTCTTTTTCAAACTGCCCTATCGGCCAGGGTTCCAGATAAGTTTTCAAGGTATGGTGTCAATGAGGAATTCCAACGGGTCAATCTCGAATGCTCCCACCAAATCATCATAAATTTTCTATTAATTTGTCGGGTCATGTTGCTGACCTTGTCGGGTTTTTGACCTGAGACCCCTTGCTTATCTGGAACACTGTTGGCTAACAATTCCCCAGAAATCCAAAAAATCTCCAGTCGGAGAAAAAAAAAAAACAAGAAACACACACACACACACACAAAAACGAGAAACACAAGACAAAAATAAACTTGCAAAATTCTTACCTTAATGACATCACCTGCGTGCCTGTCATGAGAGTAAAAACAAGAACATAATCGGCGACAGACTTCAATTCAACTTAACAACTTTTCCTTATGTAAACAGACTGACTCTTTTCTCGAGCTCAGTTCTTCTCCCGCTCAAGAGACGCGTAAGATTCGACCCCAAATATTCCAAACCGATGACGTAGTACTACAGAGATCCGTGTAATTGGTTATTTGCGCGCGAACATTCAGAAACAAGAAACAACCAATCACCACACGACACGGATCTCTGTATCTCGTCAGTATCGAATTGTCGTCTCTCGAACAAGGGAAGAGTATGGTGCATTGTGTCTACTTTGATTAGTAACTTTTCAGCGATTTCGTAAAACAAGACAACATCTATAGCGCTGGCTTTACCTTCCCTGTTCTGAAGTGACAAAGGTGTATGAAGTTCCTTTCCTTCCCGCTCGACCAGTTCGCCTGGATAAAAACAACAAAACTATTTTTTCATCACACACGACAGATTTGCCCGCATGTTCGATCCAAACTCTGCGGGGAAAGTTAACAAAACGATGAATAGAAACATGAAAACTCAAATTCATACTTCCCAGTGAAGAACTATCTATCAAATTTGACTCCGTTGAGGGACCGTTCATTTTTTAAGGGATAGCGGGGGCTGGTGGGATTTGGGGGGGCCACGCGAAAAAAAATGGCTTCAAAGGGGGGCCGCCCAAAAAAATGAAGAAAAAGGGGGGTCAAGCGAAAAAAAAGCGATGAAAAAGTAGTATGAAGTTTTCATAAATTGATGAGAAATTCTCCTGCTTTTTTCACGAAATATAAACATCTTTAATATTCTGAAACAGTTTCAAAGTAAGAAGAAAAATTCTTAGCAACGTTTATATCAATAAAACCAACTACAAATAACAGCGCTTCAACAGCAACAGGTTTTTGATTGGTGAAATGTTGTTCTAGCGACTATTTGAACTGCTGAGATCGTTTTCTTACTTTTAGTTACAAAACAAAATTACCACAAAAATTTCGTGCTATACGGTACTTTGTAATGCCTTAATATAGTTCTGAATAAAACTCTTAAAAACATTGCCCGTAGTACATTCAACGCAGTGGAGAAATCAGTGGAGTACAGTTCACTGAAATAAGGTGTCTCCTTCCTCTTCCTCCTCGACATTCTCCTCTTCCTCTTCGTCGTTCTCGTCCTCCTCTTCATCATCATCTTCCTCTTCACTCGTATCATCCGTGTGATAATCTTCAGGATGCAGGATGCAGTACACCCTGTTCCTAACTTCCAGCTCAAGATTGGTGAACATCCTGCTTCCTGCCGCATTGCGAAAATAGTTTGCTTGCAGTAGGTAAGCGATTAATTTTGCATCCCGTCTAAACAGCATTGTTGCCACAGCTTCAACGTTTATGCACGCTTCAGGGATTGTCAGGGAAGGGGGATAAAGAAGACAATTTGGAAGCTCTTTGTCAAGGGGATTTGCAACGCAGATGTGATACACGCGACGAATGTTGTTGTCTACCCGTTTGCGTTTTCTGTGCAATTAATACGTTAATAAAGTTATTGATTGATTGATTGATTGATTCTGTTCTTTGATTTCCGGCGGTTTTCTTTTAATTTTCTTTTCTTTGATACATAGTTTCCTTGAAGGCCCTTGAAGGTCCGTTCAAAGGTCTTCTTCTTTTCTTCGAGGGTTTCTATTTCCCGTGAAACCTTTAACGGCTTCGCCTCAACGCTAGCGATGTGCTTCACATTGAAATCGTGGTGGAATTTCTCGCCATGCTTTAGAGTAATGCCATTGACCTGGAACAGCGTGGAGTCATGATCTTTCAAATTTTTTAACAGACCATTCAGTTTCTCAAAGGCCTCTTTTTGTTTTGTTATAGCGTTGTACAATTTTCGTCCATTTAGATGAGATGTGTGCAAAACAGCTTTCTTCATAAATTTGTAAATATTCACTTGTCAAGTGAAATGTAACAGTTAATATGACATCAAGATACGTGTAGTGGCATTTGAACGTATTTATCTATAAAATACCAGATGTAACTTTTTTTCGAGATGGCCAGGTGGGGGGGGGGGGGGTCATCCCCCAAAGAATTCCTTTTGAGGAGGGGTCATGTGAAAAAATTGGCAAGCTGCGGGGGTCATTCAATTTCCCACTGACACTCCCCCAAATCCCACCAGCCCCCCCCCCCTATCCCTTAAAAAATGAACGGTCCCTGATTCTTTTGCAAGTAATTCTTTTCTACATCATGAATACTCAAGTATAAAAGCTAGTCTTTCTGTGGCGATTTTTCCGCTTCTCGTTCGAGTTTCTGTAAGGATAGTAACGCATGCTCAAAGTCTCTACAGCACTCACCCGCATCTATGTACATAGTCTTCATAGTGATTTGGACAGTCATAGTTCACCACTAGGATCAGCTGTTTCACATCCAGACCTCTCGCGGCAACTGAAGTTGCAATCTAAAGAATCGTGAAAAATTATGGTGTCAAAGTTGAAGAGGCTCCTCATCTAGACACTCCTGGGAGGTTCTCAGTTTCTAGTTTAATTTCAATGATGCCACAATTGTAGCTGAGAACCTAGAACAAGGCCACTTAGTCTCTTGAGAAGCAGGCTCTAATTATTGGTTATGATCTTACCATTAAGTTTGTCACTCCATTCTTGAAGTCGGCTATTGTGCTATCACGATCAAACTGGTCCATACCTGAAACAACACACAAAAGTGGAGCAGCAGGTTTACCAAAAATTCCAAACAAAGCATAGCTCTTACGTCTCTAACGAACTAGCCTGCGAGCAGGCTCTAGTCTTTGGGTTCTGCACACAAGCTCTGTCGATGACTTTTGGCTTTGGCACACGAGCGAATTTACGAACGACAGACACGTCTTTTGCACGTAACTTCCCCTCACCCCGCCCCAGCATTTTGCCAGGCTTCTGTCACAGTTCGCCAGTACCCATTTATACTACTCGATGGAGAGGAAGACACTGTGAGAATTAAGTGTCATGCCCAAGAACACAACACAATGACCTCAGCCAGGGTTGAAATCCGGACCGCTCGATCAGGAGTCCACCGCGCTGACCATTAGGCCACCGTTGTAAAAGAAAGGATACGAGCGCTTATATAGAACTTCTACAGCCCGTAACGTTAATTTTCTTCTCCAAGGGTGATATTGGGGTCATCACTGACGTGTGTCGGGTGACGATCAAACTGAAGACTGAGGCCCCATCAACAGTACGCGGGAGGAATTTAAAAATACAGCAATCATCGGTTATTTAGGATTTGTGCTTGAGAAAAACTCAGGCAGAGAAGTCACACGATTATTGTGACGCCATTGTTTTCAAAAATATCCGTTTTCAATATGTTTTCGGTCCACGCGAAAACGAAAAGCCGGCGTTTTCAAATTCCTCTGGTTTGAAGAGCGTTTTCGAAAAGTTCCTTTTTCGTGACGGATTAGTGTGGACGGTAGGCCTAACCGAACTGAGAAATAAAGCTCCGTTTTCAAATTTTTCCGGCGTAGTGTGCACGGGACCCGAGAAGAAAACTATGTAAGGGTGTGAATATCGAATCTTACCTCCATGGAGAGATAGACAAGGATAAGAGGTTTTCAGGAGATCTTTAAACAGCATGTCAGCTTTTTCTTGCTTTTCGACGAATACCAAAGCGCTACCTAAAAGAGAACAACAACAAAAAACAAATCAAGCTAAAACCTCATACAGATTTAAATGTAAGTAGTTCATTCAGTAATGTCAATAACTGAAAGAAACATTTTACGACAAGTATATTAAAATTTCTTGTACCTTCTTACAATTTGTATTTGAAACACCGCCCCAGCCGCCTACCCTAGGATAATCATGCTGAAACACACCGCGCTGTACCTGAATCAAGCTTAGCACTTGAAACACTTATTTCAGTCGTTTTCTTGAGTTCGGCAGGAACTTTTCTTTTAAGAATATCGGCGAGATTGGATTAAAATGTTTCACTACAGTTAATTCTTGAAGCAAAACCAATCTTGGTTACACTTTCTTTACCGTACAACTTTACAACAGATTCCGCAGCGTTTCCAGCTGAAAGCCCAATGTTTACCTTGTTCCTGGTAAATTCCAAGCAACTCAAGTAGCTTCAAGAACTTGTCATCTTCTTCAATAACAATCTAAGAAAGCAAAACAATGATGCACATAAAACAAAGGTAAGTGACTACGAAATATTTACAAACCCAGCCTTCTTGCAGCTTCTTGGGAAAATCTGGTTCAGTGAATTTCACGGTACAAAGTTTTGAAATTTTCACCAAAGGTGCCACGATTGTTGCAATCTAGGCTCAGAGCAGTCAGTGTTATAAAAATAAAACTGAAACTACCGAGTGGTATGACCTTCTTCCACTTGGCTCCGTTTTCTCGTTGGAAAAAACGTTGCACTGGACGAAAATCTCTATGCAGTACAAATGGTAAGCGTTTATAATAAATTAACAAAACTGAAAACAAAACTTATCAGATTCCAATACATACCACATTTTGTTGTACATCTGAGCAAACAATACTTCGACCCCCAACTTGTATCTGGAACAACAGAATAAAACCCCAATGAAAAAACGCTCAATGCATAATAAAATAAACATTATCTCTGAATGAAGACAAACGGGGAAAAACATGTAACCGGTCACGTGCGCGGGAAAGCATTTAACCGGTACCAAGCGCGGGAAAACATGCGACCCTTGCCAAGCGCGGGAAAATATGCGACAAGCGCCCAGCACTGCCCAGCGCGGGAAATCTCAGTAAGTCACGATTAGTCACGATTGGTTCCCACTTTCACAAAAACCGAACTTCAGTACTTGGTTTAAACAGCGTATTTTTTAATTATGTTCATGAACTCGTGAGATGAAAACACCTCACCTCAATTGGTTTAGTGAGGATCTTTCTGGCCAGGGCTTCCATCTGACGCGGGAAAGTAGCTGAGAACATGACTGTCTGCTTGTCCGGTCTGATGCAGTCGATAATTCTCATCACCTAAATAGAGAACAAAAGGGTGTCATAATGTCAATGAACTGTGACAATCACCTGTACAAACTGTGAGGAAAAGATATTGGCCTCTCGGCTTTAAAGCAAATACAAGGTGGCTCTCAATAATACTTCAACCTTCCACACATTTACTCAGAACCTTCCAAACACCGTCTGATCGTTATTTCGAAGGCCAAGATTTTTCACTTCAAATCTTGAGACACGTTGATGAAAAAGAGGAAAGTCTTGTACGCACTTCAGTTAAAAACAACGTTTCACTTTCTCAGTGCTGCTTATAACGGTATTGATTGTACAAGATTCCACTCAAGTTCATTCTAAGCTTTATCAGTGTGCCAAAGACAGTGTATCCATAGCAACTGAGAGCCTCCTCATTTGGTTATTTCATTTGAAAAGCACCCCCCCCCCCCCCGTCCCCAAACAGGGAAAGCAATCGCCCTTGGTAAAAAGACGGCATTAAAAGTTGTGGCGATAAACATTGTAGCAGCTTGCAACTGAGTTAAACTAAGTTCTTACCTTCCACTGTTCTTCATACACAAGACTACGCTGACCTCAAGGCCAATGGAAATAACTTTCTATTCTTATGAAGCAGAAAAAAACACACAAGACCGCCTAGATGCAAACGAAAAGCTCCTAGTCATAAATATTAAGCAATGCATCTTGATAAAAATCTCACATTTAGGTGATAGAAGTTGTTTACCATTTACAGAAAAATACGGAAATTTAGGTTGGGATGTAATTGGTTTTCCCAAACGGAAAATTTCCAAAATAAACGGAATGTCTTGAAAGGTAGTCCAAAATTCTCAACCGGAAAATCCAAACGGAAAACGTGCGTACCATTTGCTTTTATCCCCTATACGCGGCTGCTTTTGCCGAAACTGTGAACCACCCGGTTTCCTCGTGTAAAGGGTCTGTAAATGGTAAACAACCTATAAGAATTTGGCAGTGAAGATGTTAAACTTGCCTGAGGTTCAAACCCCATATCAAACATCCTGTCCGCTTCATCCAGGACTAAATATGTACAACGGCGACAATTTGTCACCCGACCTGAAACATGTTTGAACAACGAGATATGTAAGAAGAAAACTATTTTTTAATCAGTTCATTGAAAAAATAACTACATACAACAAATAAAATACCCCGTAAGACATAATAAAATTTAATTCACAAGAAGTGGGATTTTAATACGAAATGGTTCATGTGTTTGCAAAATCTGACGGAAAGTTTAGGAGAATTCACTTGAGCCGCAGGTTAGGGTTTACCTATATACTTTTGAATTCTCCCAAACTTCTTAACTGGTTCCATCAGGCTATGCAACTGTGTGGTTACAAAGCATCACAACAAATCAAAGCGTGCGTTGTATGATGAACACTTCACAAAATGTAACACAACAAAACATTAACTGCTTAAGAATAACATGAGCTAACAGTAACATCTTTTACCATTATTGGCTGTCAGCATGTCGATCATTCTACCAGGAGTGCAAACAATAATTTCTGCTCCACGCTTTAGTTCTGCAATCTGAATGGAAAATGTAAGAAAAAAAAAGAGTTGAAACGGGAAAAACAGAACTACATGTAGTACTCAGGACCTTGGGCGCTTTTCATTCAACCAACAATTCCGAAATTTTCGAAACGGTGGCAAATGGTACAGAAATATTTCCTGGAAAAGTTTCCAGAAAAATACGGAAATTGTTGAATTTCAGAAGAGTGAACCATTCAACCGAAAATTCTGGAAAATCGTTCATTTTTGCAATTGGAATTAACAGAATACGGAATGTAGTTTACGCCAAAAACTAACAGGATATTGGATACTCAGACCCGCCCACCACTAATGGGGCCTTAGAAACATTGAGAAACATTTTCTGATGCAAGATCACCACTCACCTGCTCACTGATTCCTGTGCCACCATAAACACAGACAACTCGCAGATTAAGCGGCTTGCAAAACTTCTTACATTCGCGGTAGATTTGAAGAGCAAGCTCTCTTGTTGGTGTCATTATAATGCCTGCAAGTTCAATGAACAGGTAGCAAAAGTCAAAGGGGCTAAGTTGCGGTAATTTAGGTACTTCTGTTTAGTTTTGATAGTAATGAGCTCTAAATTTCAAACTGGCAGAGTAACAGGCCCGTTGGGGTAAAATCAGATTTCTGAGCATTACAAAATCATACATCCATGCAAGTTGAGATCAACTTGAAATATGTTCGCCCAACGTTTATCACGTTTGCCCAAATGCAATCGGTTTTTAACTTCGTATCTTCCCCACATTTGCCCATTCCCTGCCTCTTTTGGCTTCTCTGGCTTTCTGTTGATATTTTCTTCAGTTTTTAAGCCGTTATTGTGCTGAAATTTTATGACCAGTTCATCTTCTCTGAAACTGTTTAAAATCGCATGGCCTAGCCTCCTCAATTACTGCAATATGTAAGATAAATCCCTTAATTCCTCCACGATCTTTCTTCTTAAAATTAATTAGAGGCTTCCAAGCCCCTATAAAAGGCATGCAGTCATCAGTGGCGGATCTAGGGGAGGGGTCCGGGAACATCCCCCCCCCCCCCTTATTTTGAGTGAAAAAAGAAGAAATGACTGAAGAAAGCCGGCTGGGCTAGTAAAACAACCAAAACAACTACCCTTAGCTCAAAGTCTGGATCTGCCACTGGTCATGTTCTAGCCGTTACGTGGCTCACCTCTTTCAATATGTGTTTCACCCAGAATATTAAGAACAATATGAAAGAACGCAGTAAACTATGAAATATTGTCCTGATGTACCCCCAAACTCTCAAAACTAACATTGAAAAAATGTACAGCAATCAGTAAGGAGAATTAAGATTTTGAGCTCAAGACTGAAATGATTTTGTTACCTATTGGTCCATCCTCCCTGTCAAGATCAGGCTGATCCAGAACATGGCGGTACATGGGAAGAAGAAATGCTAATGTCTTGCCGCTGCCTGTCTTGGCAATTCCTGCAAAAGGTGACACATTTGAATGCTTCAAGATGTGGACAAAATGAGACTGTTGTTTCCAGAATTATTAAACCTGTAAATTGAGGGTCCATCAGGCTTGTTCAATCCGGCATCTCACCACTGATTTTGGCTCAATCCAGCCCCAGTCAGAATGTTTACAGTGTATCTCGATCCCCCTTGGTTAGAGTCACAGTTCTCAGCGTAACGTCTGTAACCTGCAATTTTCTGTTTTTCATCCTGCATCCCACCGTCAATTTTAAACCTATGCTGCATCCCGCCTGTCAAAATGAACAATCTTGTTCCTCCTGAAGTATTTTTATTCCGCATCCCACTGTTAAAATTTCTGTCATCCCACATTTTCACTCTTTTCCTACATCCAGCCAAACCTATGTTGGACCCTCTAAATTCCCAAAAAATTACCATCTTGTAGCTTTTTGTTAAAAAAGCTTTCCTGATTTCCTTATATTCAGAAGGGAAGGGAGCTTGTTATTGGAATCTTATGGCAATAATTTTCATTCTTGGAACAGGTTTTGTACAAATGTTTGGACACAAAATTCCAGAACTTTTCAGCCATACTTTTTTTAAAACCAGTTTGATCTTTTCCACAGAATAAAAAAATCCCAAAAAATAATTCGTGTTGAAAAACACGTTTATTATCGAGATTAAAATCTTACCTATCATATCTCTGCCACTCATGATGGTTGGTATCGCCTGGGCTTGAATCGGTGTGGGTTTCTCATAACCATTCCTGTAAATAAGAGAAATTAGAGCATGTGCTATGCTGTGAGTACTTCACTCCCTAAACTGAAAAGACCAACCAACAATTTGCATTAAGATGGTTGTCAATTACAGTTCCTTTGTGGAGATACAGAGGCCTAACGGTCAGAGTGTTTGACTCTAGATTGAGCAGTCTGGGTTCAAGCCCTGGCCGGGGACATTGTGTTGTGTTCTTTGGCAAGACACTTTACACTCACAGTGCCTCTCTCCACCCAGGTGTATAAATGGGCACCGGCGAATTTAATGCTGGGGGATAACCTGTGATGGACTAGCATCCCATCCAGGGGGGAGTAGAAATATTCCTAGTCACTTCATGTCACAGAAACTGGGATAAGTTCCTATAAAAAGAAAAGATAAAATCTGGCACAGACAGAAAAGTGGGCCACACAAGTGATCATTAACCTGCTTCTGTGACAAGAAGTGATTGAAGTATTGTCTCTCCCTCTGAATGGAATGCCAGTCCATTACATGTTACATTATCATTATTTTTGTTAACGTACAGGGGTGATGACCCTTGTTTGAAAATGTGAGACTGAGGCATAAACAAGAGAGGCAGAAAGAAACTTGCAAAAACAAGACATTGTGACTCATCATTCCCAGAAATTCAAGACCAGATCAAAAGTTTCTGAAACCCACAATTTTCTACCTACCTTTCACCCTAAATTAGTGTTAACGTAAGCTTAAAGATTATTATTTCTTTTGGTAAACAGAGAAAGGAGAACACATGAAGAAACACAGTGAAAACAACAGTTTAAGTAACACAAACTCACTTTTTGAGAACATCTAGAATTTTTAAGCTGACTCCTGTCTGGGCCCATGTTTTGACAGGTTTTGGACAATCTTTCCCACGAACTCGAATGTTCTCCAGTTTTCCTCGCAATTCTTCAACCTCTGGAAACAAGAAAGGCACTTTCTGTGAAGACTGTGTTCACAAATCTTAATGGAACAACATATAAAATTTATAACATCTTACTGGGTTTATAAAGTACCTTCTGGGGTCATTCTGGCCAGTTCTGGGACTTCAACATAGAAATCCTTTCTAAATGTAGAATAGTACACTTTCTCATGGTCAACTGCTTGAAGATCCTAATAAAATAAAACAGTAATAAAAGAACAATAAAACAATGGATACGAAATCCAGCAGAACTGTTTTTTTGCTAGTCCTAGCCATTACATTCTTCGAACTCTTTCAATAAGATGTTCATCACACTCTTTAGTAACTTATTGGTTTGAGAATTATTACTTAAAACAGCAACACTAAATTTCCACCTTCTTCTTCTTGGTTTTAAAGTGTGCATAAGTTGACTCGATTGTCTCCTCTTCCACATCTTCCTCTGACGAATACTAACAGAAAAAGAAAAAATACACTTGTCAAATTTCTCTGCACTTGGTTTCTGGGGAACAATACTTTTGTAGCAAGGTGATGCATGGGTTGAAAGTAGTATAACTTACACAATATTGAGTACTGCTGAAAGGAAGCATAACTGGGTGATATTAGCCTCTAATGTTGACCCTTTTGCAACTTTGCAAGGCATTTACAAGAAATATATTTAATTGAAATGCCAGTAATTTCTGGCCTATAACTGTTGTAAGTTTTAGACTCAGGTTTTGGACCTCTTACATGTCAGAAATGTCTAAGCAAAAGGGTTTACTGAAAGTAATCTGCCCCTTTTTTTGTCCTGAACTATTCACAATTCACTCTTTTTGACCTGCATGTCCAGTTATTAACTGAGAACACTTTTCTGTCATTAGTATGGGGAAAATGGTCAATTCAACAGCCATAAACAATCAATTTTTGATTATGCAAAAATACATCTAATCATTATAAATGTTAGTCTCTTATGGTGCTGACCTCCATTGCATCTTGATCATTTTCCATCAATTCACCTTTGGTTGGATCCTGAAAAAAATATAAGAAGACTCAATGCACTAACCCAAAGGTTCCTAACCATGAAATCCTGGGTGCCCAGCACTTGAGCTTGTATGATTTCAAGAGAAGTAAGTTTTTCCAGTCACCCAAAGGTAAAAAGTTAGTCACTGGTGACACCCACGTGCTTCTAGAGCACAGCCTTGTTCCTATTTTTAAAACTGTGTACCACAGAAACCTAAAGTGCGTGCATGGCCTTTCAACATGTGACCTACTGAGCAGTACTTTGATTATTACACTGAACAAAGTGGTCGATCTACGTTAAGCTTTCTGTTCACTGAATTAGACCCTGGTTTGTGACAATCCTCATGAAAGCTTAGTAATTTCAGATAGTAATCTTTATTCTGTTCTTCAAGGTGGAACTTCTTAATTTTAAATCTACAGATGAAACTACAGTTTGTATCTTACCCTCTTTTTGGTTTTGGTGACGACATGATGTATCACTGTTGCCTTCCCAGCTTTGCCGACTCTCTTCTTCTGATCCAGCGCATTTACTTTCTTCACCTGTTGAATGATATTAAAAGGTGACCAATCTTTTTTTTTTTTTTTCAATGAAAAAATGCTGATCAAACAAAAGCTTTAATGTACAGTTGAACCCCTTTATTTCAAACTCTCAGGAGAATCGAAAAATAGTTTGAAATAGCAGGAGTTTGAAATAGCTGATAGTAAATGACTGAAGGGTAAATCCAAGGAAAACGGTTCTGAGTTAGAAATAATAGGGAATTCAAACTAACCAAGATAGAATTGGCGGAGTCTAACATATTCATTTAGATATTTTACCTCTTTGTTCACATCAGCCATAAAAGCATCCAGTGGGTCAGTATCATCATCTTCCTGCTGCACAAAAGAACACCAAGCACCATTCATACTTAACTCGTTTTACAAATAAAATGTTCGACTTAGCTGTGACCATTGAGTTCAAGAACTGTAAAATTTAAATTTTCAATTGGCTATGGCTTAGAAGTTAGTGTGCTGGACCTCCAAATAAGCAAGTTGAGTGTTTCAGGCTGTCAGTATCAAATGTTACTCTCGACTTGTAATTCAATCTTATAGAAAAGGCTTTCCTTTAAAGTGGTCATGTAAGACTGTGGTCATCAGGTCTCAATGCAACTACTGCTCAATATTTCTCCTCAAGTCATCCATCTTAGACATGAAAATTTTGAAAGAGCAAGTTAATTATTCTTTATGTTACTGGTAACATATGTTTATCCAACAAAAGGAAAAAAAGACCATGGGGAAAAAAACCTAGGAGGATGCTAGTTTCAAACTCAGGTCCAAAACACAAAATGACAAAATGTCACTACAGGTAGCCTAAATAGCACTCAGGTTAGCTAAAATATCACAGACTTGACAGTGGTTAGCTCTTGATAACAAAAAAGAAATAAGTAAATTAAAATACAAATTTAAACACATACCGGCTCCTCTTTAACTTTTCCATTAGCAACACTTGTATTATCTTTTTTATCTGCAACAGAAGTTCAGAAATCAAACCAAGTAACACCCAGTCAGTGGCTTGCCCATTTTCGTCCCCAGAGGCCACGCTCCTTTTGGTCAGCACCGAGAAATGCAACCTCTGGCCGGACATCAACTTCTGGTGTTGGACCAGCCCCAGAGGTCGCGATTCTTGGCGCTGACCAAAAGGAGTATGATCTTCGGGGATGAGAATGTGACTTGCTAGGATAGTGTGTTAAAAGTGATAATCCCTGCCATTAAGCCTAAGACAGTTTCAGGAAAAAAGAAAAGCGTATCTCTTGTTACATAAAGACACAAGGTGCAACTGTATTGAGACACTATCCAATTTTCCCTCTCAATATCTTGCTTTTGAAGGTTTTCCATTTTCATTTGTTTACTTGTTTTGTTTTTTTTCCTGGAAATGGTGTGGTCTGCAGACATATCAATCTTTTAAAGGAAGGAAAAGTTCTCACTTTCCCAAACAATCTCTCAGTCACATACGGTGGCCTTTTTTATTGCAGTTGAAGGAAGCCACAGCACAAAACAAACTTGCACATAAATCATGGATACTTTAAATATAAGAGGCACCCGGTATTTCAGACATAAAGTGACTGAGGTAACAATGCTGATGTTTTTCTCCAAATACTGCTACTGTTGTCAGTATCACTATAATTATAGACATTTGCCCAGCTTTGAGGATATCTGTTGTAATAGAAATACATCAACCCTTACTTACTATTTATGGCTTTCTTAAGTTTTGGCTCATCCTCAGCATCCTGCTGTATGTAAAGATTAAAATATCAATAAATTACTTTGTAAAGATCAATAACAATCCAAGCTCCAAGTTTCATCAGAAGATGGCCATAATGATTTATCACACGATTAACGATCTAATCATAACAATTACAATTTCCTCAAATGTGATTGGTGCATAAACTGCTGTATTTTGCTCTAATTAATCTTCAAAGTTGTAATCGAAGAGTGTAATCGGACTGTTGGCAGTAATCGGACACCTGTAATCGGGCAGTTACATGAACCAATCATTTTAAGTCCTCTCCACTAAATCCACCAATCACAGCATTGATTACAATCACTATAGTAATCAATTCAAGAGACTGACTTTGTAAAACTCTGGAGGTTTAGTCTCTGGTGACTGTTTTGAAAGAAACTTAACTGCTATTTTGCAAGCTATTCTTCACAAGGCATATTTTTAATTATGATATTTAAAAATGACTATTAAAAGCGCTTATTCAAATGAAACTTTTACTTTTGTTGGAAATTGTAATGGTTATGATTAATTGGTAACAGGACAATGTGTCGTCCAATTCAGTCTGTAATCACACTCGTGATTAACAAATCGGACTCCCGCTTCGTGGTCGTCCGATTTTGTTAATCACTCATTTGATTACAGACCGAATTGGACTCCACTCAGTCCTATTACCATTATTAACTAGGCATTATTTTTTGTTAACAACACCTCTTCCTTGACCCCTTGTACTTCATCTTCCTCGTCATCATCATCATCATCCTCCAGACTCCAGGCCTTCTTCTTCTTTTGCTGGTCCTCGCTTACAGTTTCTTCACTCTTTTGTTTCTCTTCCTGTTCTTTTTTACGTTGGGCTCTCCATGCCTCTATTCTAATATGTTACAAACAATCGAAATTTCACAGTTGTGCAAAAAATGGAGTAAAAAATGTGGATTGACATCAGTCGACAGGATTTATAAATTTCCCTTGATGATGAGAGTCATGTTCCAAATAACTAAAATAAATAAAAAAACATATACAATAACCAACAAACAGGCAGTGCTCAAGGAGACCTCCAAAAAACCACCAAGCTTGTAGTGGAGGCCACCTCAGTTGCTAAATATATATGTGGTTTAAATATTAAATTTTAAGTTTTGTGTGTGTGGCATGGATAAGAATTTTGGATTTGTAACAAAGAAATTTATCATTTCATACTAAATATATTTAATAAATAAACTAAAAATACCATAATGTGTATACCTATATTGAGAAAATAAAGATTTTGTTGTTGTATCATACCTTTCTCTTCTCTTCTGCATCTCTTCTTCCAATCGTTTTTGTTCCGCATCCTACAACAAAATACTACTTATCAGCATTTTCTAAACTAGCCAGCTTTGTTTTGCACAGCAGGTTTTGTAACATGCAAAATCAGAAAAAAGTGTAATATCAATCAGCTACACAAACACAGGTCCATTAATTAAAGTGGCTGGAAACAAGTGAACATACCCCCTAAAATTGCAACATGCTGCATTTTTCACACCTGTTGCTAGCCTAAATGACAACAAACATTGGCCAAAATAAAACACCTGCTCTTCAGGATTAGTAGACTTTATGATTCGATAAATGAACCACAATAATGACAGCCGTCAATCCTTACAATATACCTTGTCATCCTCATTAGGCTTTACATCGACACTTGAACTTGTCACATCTTTCTTTGACTGAAAAAGGAAAATGAACAGTGAGGGTGAAGAAAACATTGACCAAAATCCTGAATTTTGGACATGCAAAAAAAATCTTATGTACAGCAAAAATATTAACCTCTTACTAACCAAATGCGAGGCCGTACTGGGGAATATAGGCACAAAGTCTGGATGGTATGGACTGAAAGCAGCTAGGTCCATACAATAACGACCAAGGACCAATATTCCCCAGTATGGCTTGAGCAAGCTAGGTTAGTAAGTAGTTTATTATATGGCATTAAATTATGAATTTTTCTGCTTTTTGAAAAATCCTGACCAACAAAGAAACAATCAGAACACTCGAAATAACCTTAAGACTACCTTGCCATTATATACAGACAAAGATTTCTCTAAAGAGCTCACGCAGCACAAAATGACTTGGCACAACAAGTACATTCTATGCATTTCATCAGTGAGATGATGTTTCTTGGCCCTGATTTAATTATTTGGCATTTTTTAAAGTTAAATGAATTTTACTTTATGTTGTATGTTAAATAACATGGACAGCCGATTGGCAATGTTTGAAGAACTGCTCCATGGTTTCTTATGCATCAATCTGTAGTCCTGAACATTTGCTGGTGAATAGAGAGACACAAGTTGGGCTAGTGAGAGTAATAAACTCAGCACCTCCTTGGATTTCTTGCTTTCCTTGGTCCGATCTGAGCTGTCACCTTCATCTCGCTTTCTCTTGTCTCGGCTTACACAACATATAAAAAAACAACAATGTAAAACCACTAAGAATATAAGTCCTGGACTGTCATTAAATTTTGAGTGACCTGCTGCATAGTTGATCTCCACACACTTGTAACAAACTTGTTACTTTGTGGGGGAATTGTATCAACAAAAGACAATTTCAACCGTAACATTAAGGACCCATCAAACATACTCAGCCGTAACAAGTGTTACCGGTTACCGCCCTCAGTGACAGCCCTGAAGACCAAGAACAATTATAGTTATCCAAACAAAATAACGATAGTCTGTCTTTATCATAACGAACAATGGTCTTAAGGTTACTGCTTGTGATTTTGGTTGGAGTCATTGTACATGTCATATTCTTGGACAATAACTCAGCTTCACTGTCAAATTAGCATTCTTGAAAACCTCTCGCAAACCAGAAGAATGCTATCACTTCAAAAGGTATTAGTTACATTTATTTACAACTACCCTATATAAAAACTGAAATATTTTCCCTGGTATTTGAAGTATTTTCTGGTAAATACAGGTTGCTGCCTTATAGAAGCTCAGTCAGGGTTTTTTGGGTTATTCTGGCCATGTACAAAAGTACCTTTTCAGTGAGGGAAACCTGAAAATAATAGTTAACTACTTAAGATAGAAAAACACTAAAGAGGTAATAATAAACCAAAAAGGAACAAGGTTGGTTGAGGATGGAGAAGATTAACATGAATTACAAAAGACGAATTTGAAAAATTTAGGCAAAACTTTTCAACCGCAGTGATGTAGCTCCTTTAACCTGGATTGTATACTGGTTTAATCTGGTAGTGTTTCTCTTTCACTAACCTGCTTTTGGATTTCTTTTGCTCCTTATCTGGACTTTTACTTTTTGATCGTGAACCAGGAGAACTTGATCGATTGCGGCTTTTTGATCGTCTTTTTCTATCTTTGTCACGATCTTTGTCTCTTTCCTTACTGCGAGGTCTCTCTTTCTTTGTCTTCTTTTCATTGCTTCTGCTACGAGATCGATGCTTTCGCTGAGTGTCTTTATCCTTCTTTTTTTGACCAGGGCTACGACTCCGACTCTTACTTGACGATACACTATGAGATGAACTACTCTCTGATCTCTTTCGCTTTTTTTCTCGTTCTCGATCTCGTTCTCGCTCTCGTTCTCGTTCTCTTGGTTTGCGAGTTGTTTTATCTCTCGTCTTTTCCTGGCTCTTGCTCCGAGATCTCTTTCGCTCTTTATATCTTTCACGACTTCTAGAGCGCCGGGTCCTGTCTCGACTTCCTGATCTGGACCGAGATCTCTTCTTACGTGACCTTTTTAAAGAAATCATAAACTTTATTTAATCTAATAAACATTCATGAATATTGTTTAACCTTATATACAGAAATTTTATATTAGTTCATGCAATATTAAAAAATACCTTTATTTGTTATCTAATCACTCTGTAGTGAAATGAAAATAAAATAATTTCTAACTTAGTACAAGTAAGAAAACACCAGCTGTATAAGAAGAGGGATCTCGTTTATTGATCAGACATAAATGCCCCTAACATAGTTTGTTAGAACAAACATAACAACAAACATCAACAGCCCTAGGATAGTTATTAATATAACAAATGTACTAAACCAAACACGGAAATTTTACTAAAACAATGTTTCCAGAATGAAGGGATCAAAAACAGAGATGCCATAGAGTGGTGACTCTCCTTAAATATTCAGTTCTTAGCATTATAATGTAACCTACGTACCAACGAATCTACATTCCGACACACAACTACATATCTTATGATAACAACATGAAAAATTATACTCATTGACTAATATAAATGTAAGTTTTCTTGGGTGCTATGAGATTTTGTTAGAATTTTTTTTTAGCAGGACCCTGGACATAGTCCCATTAACAGTTTAACCAAGTAGCACGTATGTTTCACTCACTTCGTGTCTCTACCCATCGTCACAAAGTGTCTGACCAAGTATGGTTCTCCTTTTCTGAGTTTCCCTGCAAAAAAAAAGGTTTCAGCCATGACAAATTTGATTTTGCTCAAATAATAAAGGTCGGAACAAATGAGGAGACAAGTCCTGGGGACAAGTCTCTGTACCTTGTCCCATGAACATTTCACACAAAGAGTTTGAGGTACAAGTCACAAGAAATTGTCCCTTCAGTTCAAACAAGTTTGAGTTTGTGGGACAAGTCACAGGGACCAAATTTTAGTCCCATTCAGAATGTTAACACCTCGTTTATCCTGATAATATTAGTATACTGCTAGGCAGACTGTCACCTAACAAATAGCCTCCAGAATAGGCAAATTAGCGGATCAAAGTGATACATGAGCGTTGCGCTTTCCCGCTGATCCGCCTGTTCTGTAGGCTACCTAAAACAAACTGATAGTGATTTACATACCAAGCTAAACAAAGATGAAATATTTTTCAGTCATACAGTACCACCAGACTGAGTATAAAACTTTTCTCATGAGATTCACCAGTTTGGAGTCTGAATCATGCTGTCTAAATACTTCCCAACATGGTCTGATGATCTCACCCCACAGAAAATCTTTCCAGGGCTCAAAAAAAGTGTTGTCCAGTCATCTGGGACAAATAGACTCTCCAGCCAGGCAAGTTATTTTCCATTCTCACTTGTCCAATGGGCAAGGGCCCAGGCAAGACGTCTGCCAACTAAATCAATAAGAGCAAACTAAGACTTGCCCCAGGACAAGGAAAATTTGAGAGCTGCTTGTCCGGAGGTCAAGCTGGAATTCAAGGTTTGTTCAAGCCCTGAATTTCATGTCATTTTTACATCATCCACTTATGTTATAACTACAGTTGAACCCCTATTAAACGGCCAACCCTTTTAGGCGGCCAACAATCAAAGTTCCAAGGATAGCTTTTCTATTGTTTCTAACCCTATTAAGCAGCCAACCCCTTTTAAGCGGCCACAGTCTATTTCCTTGAGGGGACCGTTTAATAGGGGTCCAACTTACAACCAACTTCTTGACAAGTGATATATGTGTATGCTGTTATCAGACAAATGACTAACTATCAGATACCAGCTGGTAAAAGATAATGAGAAATAGACTCAGAATGTTGAAAATAACATTTCTGGGAACCATGACGTGGGATATTTTTCCTCGAGGGTATGCCACAGGTCCCCCAAGGAAGCTCACATCTCTGGTGTTAGGGAAATCAGTACATATGACCCTCAAGCCAAACCTATGGGGCGCCGTACTGGACAATATTACGAACATTTCTTAAACATGCTCAACGCCTACTTAGCGTGACATACTCTATATTCTGTATGGTCATTGTCATATAACCATGCCAAAATCTAAATAAAGATGCTCAACTTACTTTATATTCTGTATGGTCATTGTCATATAACCATGCCAAATTCTAAATAAATATGCTTAACTTACTTTACATTCTTTCTGGTCTTTGTCATATAACCATGCCCAAATACACTTATATTGAGCATTCTAAACTTCCATGCGTATGCAGTATGGTATGATGCACCGCGCGCTTGTTATGACAAATACGTCACCAGATCTCCCTCGGCCCCTACAAGACTGCCATGTTGGATGCTTTTATCACGTGCTTTCAGTAATGGAGGAAAGAAGTGAAGATTTCCGAGAAGCGTTATCAAATATCGCTCGTCAGGCAAGATCATTACTGCAAAATTTCAATGATAGTAATGTGCAACCTATTGAACAACGAATGTTGGATCAAAGGCCTCGTGAATCGGGAATACTGTCGACGAGAACGCCATCATCAAGTCAGACTGTGAATGTAAACAACACGAGCATCAGAAATGTGGAAAGCACAGCGGTGGCCGCACAGTTAAGGAACTTATTTCCGACTGTTGGTAAAAGATCATTTGGTGGCAAGTCGTCCAATAGCAAATGTGTTAAAGGTAAGAAGCCTCCAGCCAAAAAAGCAAAGAAAGATGTAGTACATAAAGATGTTGTTCTTCTTCCTTCTCCTGACACGAAGTCAGTGCCTACCCACCAGACGCGATGTCGGTTAGAAAACAATGGATTTGTTGTTCATGCATTTCCAGTGGACAGGTCTCTGCAGGAAGAAGACCTTCGAGCTCAAATTAGAGAGTTGTTCCCACCTCTTGCAGAAACAGACTTTGAATTTGTAAAGTCCTGTTACGGTCAAATAATTACACCAAAGTTAGCCACTGGTGTACATTTTTCAGCTTCACGTGTTCTTGGCCTTGCTGGACAAGGGAGCATATACATTCGACCAGAATGTGATATCTCTGCTAGTCTCAATAGTGACACTGATAGCCCTCCCCAGAGTCCTGATCATGATCCACGAGGTGGAAATCCAAGCCCAAGTTCACCCCTTCCTGAACAAGTGGAAATTGCTGATGATGGTGAATGTAGTGGTTTGTCAAATGTTTCATACCTATCAACTACTGCCTTATCCAGCAGTGCAATAAATCGAGGGGGGCTAGATCAGTTAAAAGATATGTTCCCTGGAAAAAGCACCAGCATACTGCAGAATGCCCTAACCTGCCATGGGAGTGTCAGCCGGGCTGCTCTTTTCCTCTCCTCCCAAAATCTCCCTTTTGAGAGTGACTTTGGTGAGGATGATGATGATAGCCTTTTGGAGCCTGTTTTCTCTCCAGCAAATGAAAAAGCAGATTCCCTGGATACAGTGTTAAAGGAACTTCAGAAAGGTTTGAGTACCCAGAAAGAAAAGCTCAAAGTTGACGAAGAAGATTTATTCAATGATGCTATGGCATACTATAAAGATCCCAGCTTTGATCCTACAAAGCGTCTAAGAGTCCTTTACACAGGACAGCCAGCTGTGGACACGGGTGGAGTAACCAGACACTTCTTTAGCCAGCTTCTTCAAGTTATATCTCAGATGTTCTTTCAGGGCACCAATTACAAAAGTCCCATTTATAATGCTGACATTGTAGCTTCTGGTATGATGAAGTACATTGGAACAATCATTGTACACAGCATTTTACAAGGAGGTCCTGATTTCCCTATGTTTAGTCCTTCAGTTTATCGCTACCTAGCAACGGGGGATGTTGATACAGCAATGGATTCACTGAACTATGGAGACTGCTCGGAGCCTGTGAAAAATTTTATTGACAAGGTATTGTACATGTATTTGTGCTTGCATACCAATAGTAATGTTTTGTCCCTTCCCTTTTTAAGTAGTTTGCTCTTTAAGTAAGTGCTAATATCTTTCAACAAGTGCTGATGACTAACAAAAGGGAAGTCAGCCTCCTTGTTTTATTCAGAGTTAGGGTGGACAGAGGGTGGAAAACATTTACAATATAATTTCTGGCCCAACTAGGTATGAGGAAACTGTAGACACACAAAGAAAGATACTGGCATCACTGTGCACTGTGTATTGAATGAATGTAAACTTGAACAGATTTATATCCTTAACAAAGGGAGGATTGACCAGGAGTTTTCTTGTTAACAGATTGCTCAGGCTGAAGATGTCGCCACACTGGACCAAGAAGAAGTGGCTAGTTTTTTGTCAGAGTGTGGCATGTCGGTAGTTTTATCTGTAAGTCTTCAAAGGATAATAATATTAGAAACTGATTTCTTTCAAATTTTTGATTGAAGGCAAGTTCCTTTTTCCATTTTACAATAATAGTTTATTGAGTGTCCCCAGCTACCACAGCAGGTCTTTATACCCAACACTAGAACAAATGATTTTTTTTTTTTCAGAATGACAACAAAATGAGGGTCATCCAAGGGATAATAATTCATGATGTCATAAGCCGACCCAAGATTGTTCTAGATCAGCTTGGAGAAGGACTGGCTGTACTTGGCTTTCGTGCTAAAATGGCAGAGTACCCTGACATGTTTGAGAAGCTGTTTGTGCCCAGCAGTGATAGTAGGTTGAGTGCAGCACAATTGGTTGATGTACTACAGTTTCCATCTGAGATGAGTGAAGATGACAGAACTGTTGCAAATTACCTTAAACAGTACTTACGTAAGGCTGATATTCAAATGTTGGAAAATTTTGTCTTTTTTGTCACTGGTTCCTCTGGTTTGCCCAACTTTGGACTAAGTAGAATCAATGTAAAATTTGACAATGTTCCTTCTATTTTTGCATCAACATGTTTGCTTTCATTAACTCTTCCAAATCACTTTGAAAGTGAAGAAAGTTTCAGTTTATTGCTGAATGCTGTCATTAGTTCTGCAAAGAAATCCTTTAACTGTGTGTAATTCATATCCACCGGTTTATTCAGTCGTGACATTGTAGTTAGCATGTAAATGTTAGAGTTCAGTTCCTCACTTTTTAGAGGAATATTTTCCCACTTAAAAATTCAATGGCATTTGTTGTTGTCACATTGATTTTTTAAGAAGTATTTCAGCCACATGTTAATGTTGACATTTATTGTTGTGCCCATTGAAATTTCTACATGTAGAACCCTAGTCCTTCAAGGTTTAATTAATAATTAAGATTTAACGTGATGTGTGAATTGCAGAAGTTCATGTACATGTATGACCATTTTTTAACTTTCATACTGTACTTTCACTGGCATTGACTATTAAAAGAGAATATTCAGGGAACATGCACTCATGAAACCACAGTGTTAAGTCATTTTCACCAGTAGTTTTGAGTTGTTTTGAAGCTAGCTATCCTTAAATTTGGATTGATCAGGAAATGATGCTGTAGCTGTTCACAATGTTTGTTCGTGAGCAGGGAGCACCAGCATCCCCATGTAATTTACTTACTTGTAGTGTTGCATGACAAACAACTTTTTTGTGTAACAGTGGAAAAAAATGACAAAGTGACAATAAATGTTGTGTTTTATTTGCCATTTTATGCTTCCTCAATTTGTAACAAGAGTCACTTAAGTCTCCACATAACCAAGGTACCCGTAGTTTTTTGCCAAGGGTAATAATATAATTTGTAAAAGATGCTATTGAGTGAATTTAAACATGAATAACTCAGTTGGAGTCCCTCAATACAGCAACACATGGACCTGACTGTCCTGCTTGTTTGTCTTTATAGGATCTTAGCTGTCTAATGATTACCTAGTGACCTGTTTTGGTGCTGCTGATGCCAAAAACAACAACATTAACTAACTGTGATGTTAAAAGACAAATTTAAGCGGTAACCTCAAACACAATGGAAATACCAGTAAATTAAAAAAAAACAATTTGAAAGAAAACCTTAGTTGTCAATACTGTGTGGCATTTGCAAATTGTTTCTTTACTGAACTCATGCTACATCTGCTGCTGTGAGAGAAAAGAGAAAAGAATTCCTGGGTCTTGTGAAATGAGTGGAAGACACTGATCCAGTTATTCCCAGTTATGGCAAGATTGTATACAAATAAATTTCTAAACTTGAAATTAACTTAGCAAACCCAGACTGAACCTCCATATGTCGTTTTTTTCCACTACTGAGCAAGCATTTTTTGGTACTGACATTACTTTTCCCAGTCCTCTAAAAGGACCTGTTACTTTTCCTCAAGTTACTCCCCATACAATAGTTATGTTCTAATTATTCCTGATGCATAGCATGAACAACCCCAACAAGCTCAACATATTTGAGGATTCTTTCGTCCTTTCTCAGGTTTGTGGGTATTAGGGAATGAAGGTGGTGTAGTTGACTTCCACTCAGAGGTATGTTACTACTTGGAACAACTACCTCTTGGTCCTCTTCTGTAACAGAACTGTCATCTTCATCTACTCCGTACCAAACTAATTCTTCCTCTGTTAAAATAACATCTAAAGGCGAGTTCCTGTCTGTTGCAGTTCTCAGAATGCCCTCGGTCCAAAGCTGGAGAGGAGATGAACCACCTTCTGTGCTAAGACCATGGTAATTCCATTGTCTGGTAAATTCTTCCAGAGATTTGTTAATTTCCTGCAAATACACAAGATGAAGTGATAACAAATGAACTTCATTAACAGGGTCTAATAGGCCAGAAGTCTCCATCATGTTGAACTCGTCGATATAACTTTTGAGGACACCACTGGTTACATCCCTATGAAGCCGTTCAACTCTTTGATTGTGCACAGAACTTCCGGTTATCATGCTTCCTCTGTTGACTCCCCGGCACTCCAACATCATTCGGGCCACGCCCATGTTTTCAAGACCATGGTCACTTCTAACTCTTGAAGGTATGCCATAAGATTGACAGGCATTCTGAAACAGTTCAAGTACGGTATCTGATTTGTTATTGTCTGCACAGTACACATATGGTATCAACCTGGAATATCCATCAATAGCCGTGTGTACCACAAATCGCCAGCGTATCATCTTGTGATTTCCGTCGATGTGCTAGAGCGCATTTGGACATTGTACATTGTACTTTCGTCTACATATGGTTCCTCTCCACCGAAGTGCTGTTCCAACTGGATCCAGCTCGCGCATCATTTCTCTGACTTTCCATCGTTGCACTCGTATTCCCCTGCTATGTAATGCACCTAACATTCGGGTTTGACCAATTCCAGGAGTGACCGTCATTATTTCTTGCATGATTTCCCTTAGTGCGCCATTTCCAGCAGACGACCAGTTCATCTCTTCCTCGCCATCGATTTGAAACTCTTGCCGCCTTCTTGTTAGGGTTTTTGTGGAGATTCCGAGAAGTTCCGCTATTCTGACCCAAGGAAAGTGCAACTCGCGGAGAAACTGTATTTGCCTTTTGGAAACCTCCAGTTGCGGTTGACTTCTCATACCTGTGTACTCCCTCTTGCATTGGTGGGCTGGCACATTTACTGTGTCTTCACTTAAATAATCTGCCATATTCTCAAAATAGACTCGCAGTCTTGTCAAGTGTGTGGACAGCTCATCCATGTTGCTATGAAAATTTGCCATTTCTAAATCATGATCCGAACTGATGAGTTCGGAAGCGCTCTCTTTCAAAATAAAAACAGTTTCCCCAGCCTCTGAAAGCCTCTCGTGTAACATTTCTATTCTGTCGATGTCCCCAGCAGATGAAAATATATAAATGCATTGTTCTGCCTCGGCAAGTAGTGCTTTTGTCCGTTCAAAAAATGATATGAGTCGATTCTCTGACCCAGCAATGCCACCTAGAGCCGCCATTTTGGTTCCGTCACTGGCCGCGAGAGACCTGGTTACAAAATCAGCATATAAAGCGCGTGGTGCATCATACCATACTGCATACGCATGGAAGTTTAGAATGCTCAATATAAGTGTATATGGGCATGATTATATGACAAAGACCTGAAAGAATGTAAAGTAAGTTAAGCATATTTATTTAGAATTTCGCATGGTTATATGACAATGACCATACAGAATATGAAGTAAGTTAAGCATATTTATTTAGAATTTGGCATGGTTATATGACAATGACCATACAGAATATAAAGTAAGTTGAGCATCTTTATTTAGATTTTGGCATGGTTATATGATAATGACCATACAGAATATAAAGTATGTCACGCTAAGTAGGAGTTAAGCATGTTTAAGAAATGTTCGTAATATTGTCCAGTACGGCGCCCCATACAAACCGACTGAAGAACTATGCATCTTTGTGACACTTGCACATGAGAACCACTACTGCATTACCTCAAGGGGGAACAACTCTCTCAGATCAACAGAAGCACGTGCGATAACGATATTTGAAGTAAGCTGACTGTAATACTTTTAATTTGGGAATATTCAGTTTCTTTGACGTGTCTAGCCTATTCTGTCGAACAGTTAGAGCTTCGAGAGTCCATTAGGACAGAGAAGACTGCGTTTGTTCTCATTGTAAACTGACTCAACACTCAAAACATAATTTCAATCGTGAAGCAGCAGATCAAGACCTTCAACGTGACAGCAGAGATCGTGTACATTTCAATCAATGGTTGCTGAAGGTAGTTTAAACAATTCATATCATAATCTTACAGCTGTAAACAAAAGAAAACACTTACCTACAGGAAGAAGGCCTATTGCAGTGGCTGAAGATTTCAAAGCATGATTATTTCTCAATGTAATCAACGAACAGAAAAAATTGTGGACGACGAAGAGAAGACGAAAATCAATCGACTCATCCCCAGTCCCTTAGCGGAAACTTCTGGTCAGCGGCAAATTGGTCATTCCCAGTCCTTACCAGACGAGTGTTTGAAGATATTTCTGCCATCCCCACCGACTCCATCCCACTAGTAATAGGCCAGGTTTTTCGGCATTCTATATCAGATTTGGTCTGATCAGGAGTTATAATCGATTATGGCCCTATTCTGATCAATTTTCCCATTCCGAGTTTTGCATTCATTTTTAAGCTAAGAAGAAGAGACATCCCAAAAATTAAATAGAAAAATATACAGCCAATCTTCTCAACAGACCAGATAATCTATAAAGTAACGCCATTTTACGCCACCAAAGTTTTACTTCGAGTTTTGGGCTTCCGTGAAATTGAGACTGAAATGTGCGTACAATGTAGCGTGACAACTGCGATCATGTCAATCTTGCGTGCTTGCGTGATCGCGTGACTAATCTTGCAAAGCTCAACTTGTCGTACCAGACGCAAGGAGTCACGACGCAAGCGTTTCACCTCTCGGTGCAATTTGGGTTTTTTTTTTTTTTGACCCTCGTGTAACAATGGGGGAAGGTCTCAAGCGAGCACGGTAGCCTTTCAAAAGTACAGGTTGGTAAAGAGGATAATCGCGGCGATTGCCGGCGCTGTGGCAGGGATTGCTGGCTGCATCACATTTGCCAAAGTCTATCACAACTACAATGCTGCTGTGTGGGCAGGCTTGTCGGCAGCGTTTGCTATAGTGTTCCTGCGTTTGAATTTCTCCGTTCGTCGCGATTATGAAAGAGTCATTACAAGGGAAACGTTCAAAGCCTATTTGTTGATTGGTGTTCTGGGTACAGTTGCGGGATTCGTTGCACTGATCACTTATATTGTCCTGGGTGCAACACATCACGAAAAAGGTAATTAGGCTGTCTGATGCATGCCTTGTTGCAGAAAATCGCAAACCTTATCAACCGGCCAAAACATATTATAATTCAAGGTAACTATGGTGCTTTTACATCAACAATTTTTCCCAATACTAATAAATTCCTGAAGCGTAACGAAGCCGTTTCCAGAATGTAAACAAAACGCCGCAGTTTAATTACACCGAGTGTTCAACAGGTTACGAAATCTTTAAACTAACCATTGTTTTATAGGGAGACTTGTAGTAGAGACGTTTTGAAACTGATTGCTGTCGATGTTTATTCAAATTCACCTTGCTTTGCTATCTTGAGCTTCTTGAATTTAATTAAGTAATGTTTGACATTGCCATCTTGCGATAAATATTACGGCATTATTGTAAATGCAAGATTCTCAGCTAACGTTTTTGAAAACGAATAAAAATTTACACGGCAAACAGAACGCCGCGAATCATTAATAACTTTCAGATCAGGAAAATTTTGAAAGACCTATGGCAGCGTAAGAAAGTAAAAAGATGGCATTAAGATGATAAGAGCGACAGGTAAAAATCTACGGTGCAGAAAATGGAAGGATTTCAGGCGGGTGTCTACCTGAATTCAAGTGAAATTTTAGGAGGGGGATTAAAAGGAAAAAAAAGGTTATGGAACACCACCAGACAGTTGAACGCCCCTGAAAGGGCACCCCAGGGTGGTGGACAACTGTTTGGTGTACGTCTACCAATTTTTAACTTCAAATTCTAATTTTAAAACAACACCAAATCTTCAAAATTTCCTATTTCCATACATTTTACTAATCCTTTGAGAAAAACTCTTCATCTCCAAATATACTCAAAAAGCACCAAAAAATTTACAAAACAGCCCAAAACATAGATATGTGGGATGAGCAGAGAGATTCTTGACTGCTTGTAACGTGAACGAGATATTTGCGTTAAAACCATAATACCCAGCCAAACTACGGCCTTCAGTGTAGACCCCCACCTTAATGAACTTTAGGTTACAGCTGATGTCGATTTAAGGTAACAACGGCCAAGGGAAGACAGCAGAAAGTACCAATTTTTCTTCGTTTTCAAATTTTCAAATATGAGCGTAGCTAAGAGACTTCAATAAGCTAGAAATGTTAAAATGATGATGATGATGATGACGATGAAGACGACGACGACGACGGTGGTGGTGGTGGTGGTGGTGGTGGTGGTGGTGGTGGTTGCGGTATTACTGGTATTATGATGCTTAGGAATCGCATTTACTATTTTAAACTCCTTGTTTTGTTTCAACAGGCTTACCAGCCGAAGGCTATTTTGTAGTGTGTTTCTGGTCCGCGAAGACCGTGATGTGGGGAGTGTGTACCATGGGGTCTGCAAGGAGTTTCACCAAGAAATACTTTGAATCTTCTCCTGGTCTCGTGCAAAATAATTCAATATATTGACTTCAAGACAAATTAAGAACTGTGTTGTCTCTGTTAGTATCTTGTAGTTGTGCATTGTATTTGTCCTTTGTCCAAGGGTATCTAGTCAGGATTACATCACCTTGTAGACTCCTAGTTCAGTGTAAATAATCCAATGTGGTGACCTCAAGATAAAGAACTGTGATGTCTCTGTTACGTGGTACCTTGTAGTTGTGCATTGTATTTGTCCTTTTATTCAAGGATTCCATGGTCAACCTTGTAACTACCTTGCATAGACTTCGTTCAGTGTTCAGCAGTTGTAGCTTTGCCAAGAAATCAAGCCTACAAATAATGAACAATGATGAGACATAAAGTAAACCAAGAAACAATGAGTAAACTCATGGTTTTTCTTTTAATATTTTTAGACATGTGTATTGTTGAAAGGTTGACACAGATCTGTCTAATAGTTCGAATAAGAAAATCAATAGGACTGACATTATGAACAAGAATCTCTCAGTTTTAGAGCCTTTAGATCCAAGCCTTACTGTTAAAGGAGGAATAAGGCTACTATAAAATTCTTAAAAATACTGGATCTGCAGATACCCTATTAGTTACTTTCATTAGAGCTAAACCAAAACCAAAGTGGTTGAAATGGCAGAGGTCAGGTACGACGAAGAAGGTGGAGCTGGTTGGGACACATACTCAGGAGAGAGGGTGCGAACGACTGCTTCACAGCATTGGGATGGACACCAGAAGGTCGAAGAGCGAGAGGGAGGCCAAAGACAACTTGGAGAAGGACGGTGGAGAAGGAAAGAAACAAGGCGGGATGGAAGAGCTGGGAAGTAGCCAAAGCGGTGGCACGGAACAGGGAGTGTTGGTCGGAAAGCGTGACGGCCTTATGCGCCTACTAGGGCGACGAGAAATGATGATGATGATGATGAAAACCAAAGTAATCACTCCAGCCAATCACAAAGGTCGCAGAAAATCCAGTGGACCAATCAAAACTCGAAGGAATAGGCGAATCTTTGCTGACGTCTTCCATCCCGCCTTGTTTCAGTACTTTGTACTGAAGGGTTATCCTGAGGAAATATTCGATTATTATTATTATTACATTTTTCCTCGTTAACATACGGCTTTGCGCATAGAAGGCATCATGCTAGACACGATTTTACCAGAAAAACTTAAAGAGCTTGTGAAACTTAGTAAGTGGTGAAATTTTTGGCGCTTTGGGTGTAATATTCGAGTAGAAATTGGCTTTCAAAAACATCAAAATTTCTGTGTGGCAAAAGCGCTAATGAGCTCATACATTCTTTGTAAACTTTTGAGCTTTTAAACCTTCGTCGCATAAAAAGTATTCAATACATCGAGCTCAAATTCCTTGGGACAGTTAATCGTGCTGTGCCCTTTCAATATTCAGTATTAATCTCTTTGTAACTCCATCAGAAACTGTATCACTCATGGTAATGAGATAAATATTGTAAACAAAGATTACCCTATAACATGCATGTAGCTGACGTGAAGCGCGGAAAAACGGGTGCGAGAAAGTCACGATTGGTTTTGCTTTTACTTCTGATCGTGACTGGATGAAAAAGAGGCGCGAGTATGTTAAGCCAATCGTGCATCGTAGTAATGCAAAACCGAATACTCTTTTACGATAACTGCAGAAATTCTCGCGCGCTCTTTGGTTAATTTTCATTGTCAACACGCGGCGCGTCAACGGGCGAGAGCGGACAATTTGACAATTTGTCATCGTAAAAAACGAATTGAATATCAGTTTTTCATGCGTCTGTCCAGTTATTGATCGTGAATTTCGTCATAACATTAAAGTCAAAGTAGTCTTGGGATCCACTCGGCTATCGCCTCGTGGATCCACAGCTACTTTGAGACTGTTATGACGAAATTCATGATCAATAACTGGACAGCCGCAAGAAAAACTGACGTCAATTTGTAAATTCGACGTTCAAATGTCTCAAATGAAAACCGCACTGAAAAGAATTCTAGTTTAGTTTCTAGTTTCGTTATTGACGTAAAAAGTCACTCTTTCTTTACTATGAAAAGATTGAGTACTACTCTATTAAATTTCATAACAATCTTTTGCGACTTAAAAAAAATATATTTCGCTATAAGATCTAAGTAGCTTGGAAATGCAACCCGTCTGATTTTTGAATCGAACTATTCAGAAATCCGTCTTTGTTCGCAGGCTAATTAAAAATGAATTTTTCATTGTATGGATTGTATAGTAGTTTTATTTCATTGGAAAGAACATGTAGGAAGCCTACGTTTTTTCTGAGATCAGGCCATGGCCGCAGCGAATAATTTTTGCCACCGAGTACGTAGGGAAACAACGTTCTCTCTCTCTCCGATCGAGAAAGTTCTGGCATGTCTGGAGTAACCGATTAGCATGGTGACGAGCGAAATTAGAGGGTGGTAAAGGGGGGGTACCAATCACGCATCACGCTGAATTTTTCTATTAAATCACTCATCACGGAGATTTTTTTCACCAATCACGCGTAACGTAAAAAGAAGTAAATACATCGCCAATTTTACTTTCTTGACCCTAAAAGCGTCGTTAAAAGAAAAACTTTGTCGATTCAAACACAAAAATGCATCAGCAAATATGTGACCTCTCACGCGAAAACGTTCCTTACGGTATCCGTTCGAACGGTTGAAAACGCACGGTAACTGAACTAGCCTGCAAACAGGCTCCCAGCGAGGGCGGAAAAAAATCCGGCGCAGGCGGGGAAAACAAAATCCGGCGAGCGAAACGAGCCGTTAAGCGCGAAAAAAAGAATTCCGGGAATTGCGCTGCCCCTCGTCACCATTCCGCTCTCAGCCGCTCCCCGCTCGCCCAAGACTACACATGGCTAGTTCGCACTAAACCCATTAACCCAACCGGGAGCCTGTTCCCAGGCTACAAGTGAACGGATAATTTGAATAGCGATAGTCAATTTACTTGTTCCATGATATCTTGAGACCACTTGGTTCTACATGAGTTGATAAGCACTCCGATATAATGAGTAATGACTCTAGAAACGATTTAATGAAATGCAAACTGTGAGCGTAAATGTTAGAGATTCATGAGATGTGTGCTGTGTAGGTATATGTTGGGAATTAATACGATGAAAGCTGTGTAGGTTTATGCGGGGGATTAATGAGATGTAGACTGTGTAGGTATATGTGGGGGATTAATGAGATGTATTGCTGTGTTAGGTATATGTTGGAAATTAATTCAGTGAAAGCTGTGTAGGTGTATGTGGGGGATAAATGAGATGTAGGCTGTGCTAGGTATATGTAGGGGATTATGAATGAGATGTATTGCTGTGTAGGGATATGTTGGGAATTAATACAATAAAAGCTGTGTAGGTATACGTGGGGGATAAATGAGATGTAGGCTGTGTAGATATATGTAGGGGATTAATGTATTGCTGTGTAGGGATATGTTGGGAATTAATTAATACAATGAAAGCTGTGTAGGTATATGTAGGGGATTAATGAGATGTAGGTTGTGTAGGTATATGTGGGGGATTAATGAGATGTATTGCTATGTAGGTATATGTGGGGGATTAATAAGATGTAGGCTGTGTAGGTATATGTGGGGGATTAATGAGATGTAGATGTAGGTTGTGTAGGTATATGTGGAAGATTACTGAGATTAATGAGATGTAGGCTGTGTAGGTATATGTTGAGGTTTAACGAGATGTAGTATGTGTAGGTATATGTGGGGGACTAATGAGATGTAGGCTGTGTAGGTATATGTTGAGGTTTAATGAGGTGTAAGATGTGTAGGTATATGTGGGGGATTAATGAGATGTAGGATGTGTAGGTATATGTGGGGGATTAATGAGATGTAGGATGTGTAGGTATATGTAGGGGATTAATGAGATGTAGTCTGTGTAGGTATATGTAGGGGATTAATGAGATGTAGGATGTGTAGGTATATGTGGGGGATTGATGAGATGTAGGATGTGTAGGTATATGTGGGGGATTAACGAGATGTAGGATGTGTAGGTATATGTGGGGGATTAATGAGATGTAGGAGGAGGTTATATGTGGGGGATTAGTGAAATGTAGGCTGCGTAAGTATATGTAGTGGATTAATGAGATGTAGGATGTGTAGGTATATGTAGGGGTTAATGAGAGGTAGGACGTGTAGGCACATGTGGGGGATATTTAGGGGACGGTTGAGGAAGAATACTTGATTATATATCCAGGAGCTCGAGGTATTGTTTTAAGAGAGATTAAGTGAGATGTGTAAATTGCGGTTGAGTAAACTAGCCGCCCAACCATCCGGGTGGTGTCGCACTTATAAAGCGAAAGAACAAAAGGCTTGGCTGTGAGCCAGTGAGAAAGCAATGACGTCATAGCCAAACTGGACAAACGAGTTTCTTACACCGGCTTGATTTGATTATTCAAAATGGCGGACATACCTTAATATAAGATTATAATATGCTAATTTGCGAAACATTCCTCATATGCACGCTTATGTTCTCTAACGGCTTTTCAATATATGCTATACATACAGAAATATATCAAAATACGCGTTCACCTTGTGTATCTTGAGTTACAGTAGCCAGATTAATGATTGATGACGTTCGTTTAAGGTTCTCTCTGCAATCTAATATTACATATTGCAGCGAAAGGGTAGTTTAAATTCGTCGATAACGTCCACCGTCTACGAATGCCTACGAGCGAAAACTGACTTCCGGTGCCTCGCCGCCCAAAGCATCACAATTTTCAATGTTATTCCACCGGATATCATCGTCTCCTCAGATTTGAGGTCAATTAAGTAGCGAGATCTCCGAGAACTGGAAGCTATGGAAAAAGAAATACTGTAATAATTACTTGGTATGGAGCGGGAAAGCCCCGAGTATCAATTCGCCATGTTCAAGGACGTTATTGATGACGATGGCCTTAAAGTGTTCAAAGCCTTAAGCTATCCTAAACAAGAAGGTGCAAACGATTGCCGTGTAGAAATGGGGAAGATGAAAAGGTATTGCATCGGCGAAGTAACGTAAACGAGATTGTTTCAGCAGCAGCTTTCTACCGAAACGCTCGACAACTTAATCACTGAATTAAAAAGAACCTTGGTAAAGAGCTGCAATTTATGTGATTTTTTACATTTTTTACACGATACTCTCATCTACGTTCGACTGTTCTCGGGAGAAAACATGAGCAAAGCACAAAGCAGCCACTTTGGATGACAGACCCCTGTCGTTAAAGTCAAATTAGGAAATAATTTCACGTGCGTTTTGTCAAAGCTCTTATAATTTCCCGAGCCTTTATATTTCCTAATTTCACGAGTATACCATTTGATTACCTTTTAATATCGCGGGTGGTAAATTACGCTTACAATCGTGGGCTTTTGACTTGTTTGTAGTAGAAATTTCGCGCCAAACGTTGTTATGGCGATTTTGTAATTTCGCGCCAAAATTAAGGACTTATTTGTCACCCATGATACCACTGGTAAAATTATCGTTAAAAATAAGCGAAAATCGCTTACGGTATTTTTATAGTCAACTGTATTTCTTAATTTATTCTTATTAAAATCATCTTTAGCCTCAATAACCCCTGAACTTTTAATAGGCAAACCACCCTCCCGTCCCGAGTGCAAAAAGTCACGTGCTTGATCTCGCAAACGTTTGAGTCCTCTTCGTTATACTGTCGTTTTCCAGGCTTTTATTTATCGCCATGGGAGAGCGTCTGAAACGGGCCTGGACAGGCTACAAGAGTTACAAGTTAGTACTGCGGATAATTGCGGCGTTTGTGGGAATCACTGTAGGGATTGCTGGCTGTATAGTTTTTGCCATGGTTTATCACAACTACAATGCTGCTAGCTGGGCTGGTGTGTCAGCAATTTTTGCCACTGTTTTCCTCCACTTGCATTTTGCTGTCCGCCGCGATCTTGAACGAGTCATTACAAGAAACAAATTCAATGTGATAATGTGGATTGGCTTCGGCGGTTTGTGGTCTGGAATTATTGGATTTATCATAAATATTGCCTTTGGAGTGAAAAATCACGAAAGTGGTGAGTACAAGTTTGTGTAGCTGACGTAACGGCTATTAGTTACGAGGGGGAAGGGGCCCTGCAAATTAGGGTTGGGAATTTGATTGACATGGGCGTCCATCCTCACTACCTACTGGTACTTATTTCTAGGCCTATATCTCTCCATGCCATAAGATACATGGGTTATTTTACCAAGTGTGAGGTCAAGATGGCTGGATATTGACCAAGTTCCTTTTTTCTGTGTTTGTGCACGAAGAGGAGGTCCATAAAGAAACAATGAGGCCAATATTCAGTCATCTTAACAGAGCAAGCTTGGTCAATAACGGATTTATTGTACGGGTTTTGAGGAAATTTTTCTTGCAGGACACAGGAAGTAGTCCTGGGCAGACAAGTTAGTGCCATCTTCCCTGCGCAGTAGCCAATCACAACACACAATTTGTTTCAACTTGCCCACTCATGCAGCTAGCCATATAATAAAAGGCATTAAAATTTTCCATTCCACCTCAGAGACTGTTGTTTTTGGTCAACCTGATCTTCTCCTCCTGAGTGGACCTGAGGTTCTGGCCACCCATACTAAGCTGACTAAAGTAGCTAAAAGTGTTCTAGGCTCTACCCCAAAACACAGCAAATCTTGTCTCAGTCATATTTTAGTTGGGTAAACTCTGCTATATTTCAATCTTGTTGTCAAAAAAATTGGAGATCTCTCCTTCATTCACTTGCCAAGTTTCGCGATGTCATAAGTTATGCCGTAATAATCAAAAAGCCACGTCTTAAGACCGTTTTAGGGCTGTATGGCCCTGGCATGTAAAGAAACTGTGTAATGTCAGGGGGGGCAGGGGCGGTACTGTACAAAGTTGTACAGAATTTGTTTTATGAAAGGACGCTTCAGGGCGCAGGTTTGCAATGAGGTAAAAGTCTGTATCAAACAAGTTTATGATAAACAAGGTGAAGCATCATGGTGAAGCAAATAAAATGAAATGCTGTGTCATGTTGTTCCCAACATTCACTGGGAGGTTCTTACAGTTAAATATTGTGTACAACATTATAATGTGGTTAATTATGTGTGTATGATAGGGAATTATATTAAAAATGTTTATGTGTATAAATTCCACAGGAGTAAATACCAATAGGAACTTCATTGTATGTGTTTGGAACTTTATGACTTTCAAATGGGGCTTGCTTACCTTCCTGGCAGCGAGAAAGTTCAGAAAGATTTATTACGAAGTAGATCCTCAAAGTCGTGGATTGGTGCAGAGTACATAACTTAAGCAGACTACATCATTGCTAGCTCCTGACATATTGACATCAATCAACCCTAAGATGACCTTGGTGGGAATAATGAACTACTACTAACAGTAAATAATAAAATGTATGGCTAATTGCTAGGTCCCAAATGATAAATACAGGCTGGGTTATTTGCACCTTTTTCGTCGTTGAATTTGATAGGGAGAATTCAAGCCCTGGAAAGTCCTTGAAGAGTGAATTTCAGATGCATGAAATTCCTGGAATTTTCATAAGCTTTGCAAACTCCAAAATGAACACTGAAAATAAGTCTAGCTTTTATTGTGCAACTGTACTGATTTGTAGCGTATGAATAACAGTGACTTGAGTCATGAGTATGACAACTCCAAAGTGTTTGTGCTTGAAGAAACCTGTATTCGTAGTCCTCTTAGCTTCCTTGAGGGCACTTAACCAGTGGCAGGTCCAGGGGAAGGGCCTGGAAGATCTGCCCCACCTTTATTTTTGGTAACAAAAGAAGAAATCACAGAAGGAAGAAAAGCCAGCAGGGCAAGCAAAACAAAACTGCCCCCCACCCCCCCCCCCCTCCTTAGCTCAAGGTCTGGATCTACCACTGATAACACAAAGCCCAGATCAAAGTTGGTTGAGCATTTCAGAGTGTAGCAACACTGTATATTTTTACTCGTCTTCCCTTGTACTTTGTATTTTGACTCGCCCTGCTGGTTCTTTGGGACTGCAGTGAAAACCTGTAAGAATATACCTTAATACTAAACTTCATCAACGTTGTTGTTTATTACAGTTTGCAGTCAACTTTTGACACACATCAATTTACTTTAGGCAGAAATCAAACCTCTGCCTCCTTCATTACTAATCAATTTATTAGTTTTTGTGATCACTACAAAGTCAATTTGTTCTTTAGGTGAGAATGATTTCAACCTAGATTAATTGTTTCAACCTACAATCTTGGACAAAATAAATGGAACACCTGGACCACCCCTCCCCCCCATTTCAATGATGCCAAAATGGTGCATTTTTGCTCCTTCGCGCCTTCATCATTGCTTTGGGGGGGGAAGGGGGTTAATTGTTCCTTTTTATTCTGTCCAAGATTGTCCGAGATTCATACTGGCGTGACTAGGTGTGTTATTTATGGCAGTGGCAGGACTATTGTAGCAGTTGCACGCTTAAAAGATTCACTGTACATCAGAACGCAAACCTTACGGTGAAGGCATACCCAGTCGAGATTGAAAAAGTGATTTCTATGACACTTAATCAAGTGCTATTTTAAGCGTTTTACATACTTTAAACAAAAGATGCATAAATGCGTGCGATGTTCAGAGTGAAATTGTCAAGTTCATGCCTTAACTTAGTCGGCTTTCTATTCTGTTTGAAGAATGCTTTTGGAATTATTGCGCGAGAAATTAAAAGTAGCGTAACGGTTCCATATTTATGCTTATACTTGTCAAAGAAGTTCGTCGGAACATAACGATGGAGTTACTCTCTCAGTATGTATCTAGTAGTTCACAGTCCGAAAGTTCCGATAACGAACTGCAGCCAGCCAAAGTGAGAAGCGTGTACTTAATAACCTACAGCCAAGCTGATCTCAGCATTTTCCCGGACAGACAGTCGTTCACAGGTGGCGTTTGTGAGGCGGTTTTGAATTGCGAGGGACCGAAATCGAAAGTAATTCAATGGACTTGTAGCCAGGAAAATCATAAAAAGCAAGGGAAGCATTATCACATGGTCATTAAACTAAACAAGATTAAGAGGTGGCTGCCGATATGGCAATATTTAAAGAACAAGTGGAATGTTTATGTTCACTTTTCTAACCGGCACACCAACTACTATTTGGCATGGTTGTACACCACCAAAGAAGATGAAGATTTCATCCAGTCTGCTGGCCATCCAGATTTAAGCAACTCAGGTCCACCTAGGACAATGGCCGCAAGTCAAGCGCAGGCAAAGCGACGATGACCGACCGCGGATTTTCATGATTCAACGTCAGATACACAAGTGGCAGAGAAAGCGAAGGAAGTAAAGAAAGAGATCAAGAAGATGGCCGCTCTTGGATGACGGGGAGAAACGTCAGTAACATGTCAGTAAAGCGAAAGCGATCGAGACGCTTAAGTTGTTATGAAGTGTCAAACATAATACTTGAAAAGAAAATTCAAAACCGAACTGAACTACTCGCGCTCGCGAGCGCCCAAAAGGCTGAGGGGAAGACCGATCTAGCAGAGTTCGTGATGAACAGAGGAAACAGAGTTGTAGAGGAATGCATTTCAACGGCCTGGAAGATGGAGAAGGCGAGTGAAGTGCTAGAGAGAAGTAAGCTAACAAGACTTCAGATCTTGGAAAAATGTCTGCAAGACCCTTGCACCGCTGAGTGTTACGGCCGGTGGGCGGAATGCGCTCAACAGCTACTTATGTGGAACCACGTGCCAATTGAAGTTTTTACCGCGGCTGTGAAAGATCTCCTAGAACAGGGGAGGGGAAAATTTCGCAACATTTTAATCAAGGGCCCTGCCAATACAGGCAAGACATTTTTACTTAATCCATTAAACATTGTTTACAAGTCTTTCACTAATCCCGCCACATCCACTTTTGCCTGGGTAGGGGCAGAAAAGGCAGAGGTCATTTTCTTAAACAACTTCAGATGGAATACACAGATTATCCAGTGACACGATTTACTATTAATGCTCGAGGGCCAGTCGGTGCATCTCCCGGCTCCAAAATCACATTTTTCTAAAGATCTGGAATTTCACAACAACACCCCGATTTTTTGCACCACAAAGCACGATTTCATATACGTCAAGGGAGGGGTCATCGACCAGATGGAGACAGAAATGATGGCAGTACGATGGAAGGCTTTTCAGTTTCAGAGGCAGATTCCGCAGAACGAACAATAATTGCCCATTCAACCGTGTGCTAGATGTTTTGCTGAATTTATTTTACGGCAATAAATGAATCAATGAATTTTTTCGATGAACTAGTCAGAAAGTAATCGCTTGCGATTTGTGTATTCATTTGTCAATTTCCCAACTGAATGTAAGTTATCAGTGGAGAAGTAATTTTACTATTGGATTGTAAAAGATATTCATATAGAATAGAATATTGAATGAAATAAAGTTGTTAAGTTATCAAGTCCAAGGTAAACTACATTACACCACTTCTTAACGAAAAGTCACAGTAATAAAAGAGAATAGGAACAATAAAAAATAAGTTTGGCTTGAACAAACTGTTTAAGAGAACAAATTTCCCTAAATAAGATAACACGAACAGAAAAAGAAAAAGAAGAAAAAAAAAAAAAAAGAAAGAAAAGATAAACCAGTGGAACTAGACGGGTGCGATAGATGAACCCTCGTTGCTCGTGACATTTCAACTATCATAGGTTTCACGCGCTACACTCGAGCGCCAGCAATGCAGAAGTACAGTAAACTGCGCTATTTTAAGGAAAATAAACGTTTCATTGGCGATATTTGTCGGCTAATATTTTATTCTGTTCTTAAGATATTTTTGTGTTTGAAAATTGAAAACGATTTTTGTTTACAAATTTGTACATAGACACGATTTCCAAACAATTAACAGCGATTTTAAACCATTTTTGACGATTTCGACTTTTAAAAAATAAATAACAAACATTAATTCATATTTTATTTAAATTAGCCAGTAACCGTAATAAATCGTTAAAAAACTGTCACAAACAGGCTTAAATCGTGTGGAATATATCGTAAACTGTCGCAAAAACGTCCAAATGTCATTTAAACATAATAGGCCCTTTGCAGCTGGGGTCACGTGACCAAATTTTTCCTAAAAAATTTTTGTATTATGGGCTATAACTTAAAGAATGCCAGAAATGGAAAGAGCGCATCGAAAATACCAAAGAAGCCAAGTTTGAGGCCCCAGGAAAAAACGAGTAAGTTTATACCATAGTTTGAATTTTCGGAAAATTTAGAGGATTCGTATGGAAAATGTTGCTGGAGAGCAAGGTCTTGCTCTCCAGCAACATTTTCCCATACAAATCTTCTTATTCTTTCAAAAATTCAGACCATCATAAAATCTCATTCTCTGATGATGGGGGCCTCAAACTTGGCCATTTTGATATTTTCGACATGCTTTTTCCATTTCTGGCATTCGTTAAGTTATAGCCCATAATTTTATGAAAAGTAGGTCACGTGATGGCTTAGCTGCAAAGGGCATATTCAAATACCCTACAGTCACATCTTAAAATTCAATATTTTAGTCTTTCACCACTATTCCGTATTATGCCGGCCACACAAACACTCATAGACTGTATAGTTCTATCTATCAGTTGTTGTGAAATACCACGGATCATTCTTTGTACCCTTTCACAAAACTGTTCAAAACTCTCATGTTATGCCTCTTTCAAGCACATCTTTTGCCAACTTCTTAGTGACAATGTGAAATATGTTCTCTATCGGATTCAAGTCTGGACTTTGCGGCGGGATTTTTAAAAGTTCACAATGGTAACGAACCATAGCCTCACGGGCTGCTTTGCTGTTTTGTGAAGGATCACCGTCTTGCAGCCAAAGTCGACTCGATCCTTTGCATGATCGTTCAAACATAGTGTTGAAATGCTGGTCAATAAAAGATGCGAAATAGTTTCCATCCATTTTCTCGTATCTTTCACAAACTAGCACTCCTTTGCCGTGACTTATTGCTACCATGAACTTGGCCACTTTTCCTCCCGTTCCGGATTTACTGCCTTTTGCCAAACACCCTCGTGTCAGGCCTTCAGATCTTTTCCTCCACACTCTTCCTTTTGGGGCGCGAGCTTGGTCCAGTGGATTAGTCTTGTACACGAATGAGACACCATCCAAGTAGAAAGCGACAGAGTCTGTCCAAACACTCGGGGAGTATTCTGCTTGCATTTTTCGGGCAAACTCCACTCTATGGTCTTTGTCCGTCTGACTCATTAGCCCCTTTTTGCATGCCTGGAGGAAGAAGTAACCATTTCTATTTAGTAAACGCCTAACAGTTCGGTTGGTGACATGACGAATTCCTGTACGCTCCATCAGAGGTCGTGAGGAAAATGAGCCCTCTTCGTCCCTCAGTTCTAGTATACTTCTAAGAATTAATGCCTCTTGTTCTGGAGGGAGTTTTTTGTTCCTTCCACAAAACTGCCAACGGTTCTCTGGCACTTTGTCTTTTGCGCTTGCTATGCGTTGAACACTTGTTTTGGAAATTCTACATCGTAGAGCAATTTCGTCTAGCGTGAGATATGTACTACTTTTAAGCACTCTAACTGTAGCTTTTGTTTCCTCGGGTATTCTTTTTCTCCCTGGCATGTTCTAAGGTATTTCTTGGTGAGGACAATGTTCTTTCTCACCTCCTCTGCTATTTCCGAAAGTCGCATAACAATTTACCATTATATATTCTCCTTGTTGCCGAAAATATCCCTCGTGTAATGCCTTAACTTAGAGTACACACCATAAACAGATGACGCACGTGACTGCGTCAGAGAGCTGTGTTCACTCGCGATAAACGAGTTGACTGATGACTTTCTAATTACCCGCTGCCACTGTTTCGTGACGTTCACAGCCTGAATACAATCTTGGACAAAATAAATGGAACACCTGGACCACCCCTTCCCCCCATTTCAATGATGCCAAAATGGCGCATTTTTGCTCCTTCGCGCCTTCATCATTGCTTTGGGGGGGAAGGGGGTTAATTGTTCCTTTTTATTCTGTCCAAGATTGTAGGTAAATTGTTTTCAAACCAGTTTATTTATTTTTTTGTATTTTGGGGGGCTCTTAAAAGAATAACCGCTACCATATACTCCACCCACCCCCCTCAAACCCTACCCTACCCTACCCTGCCATGCATGATCCCATATCAAGCTCACTAACTGTAACCCTAACCCTAACCCCCCCATTCTTTTATTATTTTGTACTCTCCTAAATTTAAACACTGGACTGCTGACTTTGTAGTCCACCTTCATCTGCACTGGGCCACACTAGTTCTTGTGGCGAATTTGCTCATGTGTGTTGGTTTAATAAGTTATTGGTCTCAGACTCACTCTTCCCTTTTGACACAAATTAACGTAGGTTGAAACCATTCTGACCTAAAGAACAAAATAACCAGCTACAACATATGCTATCATGTTATCATGTACTGTATTTAAAACTTGTAGTTCATTCAACTGCAATGCAGAGATTTATTGTGCTGATGTAGGATGCTGCAAGAAGTGTAAGCTTTTTGTTGTTTTGTAATGTGTTAGCTACTGTATTGTAATTGGTTTACTTGTGTTAGTTTTTACAGAGTCTGTTTTGTTAATAAATAGAAAGAAATGTGCTGATATCTTCCCATAAACATAATTTACGTGTAAAATATTTTCTTGGTCTCACCTGCATTGAAAATGGAAAATAATGAGACCTTCCAATAGAATTGATTGAGATCAAATGAGAGAGAGTTTTAATACATGACAGTTTATTTTATGGCTAGAAAAGATAACTTGTGAGTATTTCTGTATTGTTTCAAATAATGCCATTGATAGCTGCTGTATTAATTATAGTAATTGGACCGATTGGAGTACAATTTAGGGAGTAATCGGGCAAGTAATTTCAAAATCGGACAAGTGTAAAGCGTGAGGCCCATTTGAAACTAAGAGATTTCTCCCTGAATTCTGCTCCACTTGGTCCAATAATGAAACACGCAAAGTCTAAAAATAGAATGCAAATTGTTGGAACCCCGCAAGAGTCAGACAACGTAAGTGTGTTCTGAGAGAAACAAGAGGAAAATGAACGCTTGGTTATGCACTTGAAAAAGTGTCAAATTTTCCACAATTCTGTTTTGTTTGTCTGAGTTTGAGTTATGACAGCACTTGCGTGCTTCACTATTACTAATTACTCATATCAATAACAAATTATCAGATTATTAAGAAAGTCTTTTGAGAACTTCTGAGGAAGAAAGTCAGTGGTGTTTTCCATACATTGTAGAAACTGTTGAGAACACTAAGAAAGAGTCCATCAAAGTGAATGTAATTGACGTGCAAATGGCCAAGATATCTGATTACAGGTTTCCAATTACAAAAGGTCAAAAATTGAATACCATTTATTGGACACCCACATGACCATGTGCCAATAACATGACAAATAGTCATGCGGACAACCAATCATGATCAAGAATTTTGTTATACTCACAATACCATTATTTATATAATGATGGACTAATGAGTTACTGCAGCAACGACTTGTGGTCAGATTTGACTGGTATGAATTAAGTAAACAGGATGGTCGTCAGGTTTTTCAGAGTTGATGATTTTACCATTTTGATGATGTCATGCAATATCATCAATTTTTCCATGTAATTTGTTTTTCTTTGAAACAAATTACTGCCTCCATAGATCGATAATTATTAATCATGTCAGTAAATATACAAAGTTTCATAAAAATCTGCTGCAAACTCATGAAAAATATGGGACCCCAAACCTGACAATTTTTTTACAAAGAAATGTATGCTAGGCGGCAATGCTTGCCATATTTTCATGATTTTGCAATTTATTCTTGTGAAACTTTGCTGTAATGAGGAGAAACAAGTTAAAGATGAGACCAAAGCTTCATGTGAAGCCAGACATGAAACCATTCAGGATCTGAGTTTTGTAGTTAGAAATGAAGTCGAATAGTATTTAACTAAGTGAAGAATGAAACAAATAACTAGAAATGAATTCATTAATTCATTAAGTCTTGCATGACAGAAGACTCAACGCCACTATGATATTTGTGAAAAGTTACTGTCGTCACACATATCCCTAAAAGTGGATCCACATTTAATATTTTCTCCCACTGCCTGGGCTTGCCTTTAGAGACCTTTAGAGTAAACTGCAGTGCACGGTTGACAATTTTTTATGAGTCTGTTTATACCTCACTGTGCATGTGCCTTGTTAATTATTCCTTACTGTGAGAAAAACAGCTGTCTGTGGCTGTTACACCCAGGTAATTGCCATGAGTGTGTTTTGCCAACAGGTTTCGTTGAAGCCATGAAGATTTATCAGATTTATTGCATATATGCTTTGGGATTTCCTAGAAAAAATGATTTCTGTTATATTTTCATATTTTACTCTTACATAATGTTGTTGTTTGAGATTTGAAGTTTTGGCTTTGTTTACCCATCATGTATTTGAGATTGATCCTTTGTTATTTTTTATTACACCTGCTGTCAACCGCCCCTCAACACAAAACTTCACCACGTGCAGTCCACGTGTTGCGAGAAACATCTGGAGAGAACTTGATTGCGCAATGGCTGCTCTGACGTCAAAAGTTTGAAAAGCTTCGCGATGATGTAATGGCGCCACTGTCAGATCAGACTGGTGGAAACAGATGCGAGCAGAGAAAACATGGCCGCATTTTACCGCTATTCCTGTTTATGGCACGGTTGTGGCAAGCAGTGTACTTCCTTATTAGAGCTAATCGACCATATCGAAGTGGTACATATCGAGAAAGACCCGAGAGTCCTCGAGAAACAAGAGGCAGCACAGCCAGCCGCTCTGCCGCTTTCGTACATCAACTGTTTCTTCACCGATGCTGCACGCAATGCTAAACAGAAGGAGCCAGTTTTGACTGCTACCGAGCCAGCCACGCCAAGCCCTGACCACAGCGTTGTGAAAAAGAAGCGATCGACCCCTCCTAAGATAACTATACAGGCAATAAATAACCCAGATCCGCTGGACGGGGCAGACGAAGATGGTAATTTGAGTGATAATAGCGATGATTCTTGGACTTCTGATAGTTTCGCAAACGATCTGGTATTAAACGCTGTGGCAACAGATGATGGGGAGGGAAAAAGATATGTTTGTCCAGTTCCTGGATGCGGAAAGCGTTACAAGAATGTCAACGGGATTAAATACCATGCGAAATACGGCCACAGAAAGGACTCGAGTCGACCGAAGAAAGCTCATAAATGCCATTGTGGGAAAAGCTACAAGAGCCCAAGTGGCCTTCGGCACCATATAGTAACGCAACATTCTACAGGCCCGAAGCATTCAATGCCCCACGAACTTGAGAACGTAGCGTGAAAATAAGGATCAAAGATGTGTTTTGAAAATTGTGGGAGCGAAAGTAATGAAGGATATGTTTTCGTGTTTATGTACAAGTCTTTCCCCATTGGGAACATGGTTCTCTTCACGACACGGAACTGCTGTTTCGTTCGTTGCTGTCTGGCATAAGCTGCGCTTTATGCGGTGTTTCATCGACATCTTTGATCTTACCAGATAGGATTGTTCAGTCCCATCTAGTGGTTTCTACAAGGAAGATATCTTGGTTCTTGTCATCGAGTCTTGCCCTTTGGGAATACGTGGTTGGCAAGGCCGTAATCATTTCACGGTTGCTCTCTTGACCTGTGTTAATGATGAACTTCCTCTCATCTTCCACAGTTTGCCGCCAGTGTAAGTCTTTTTTCTTGTCTCATCGGATCAGTTATTAACATCAGATTGCGGATAATTCTATACGTCTTCACGAAATTACTGTGTAATATTTGCTCGAGGAGGAAACGTGTACTTTGTATAAACTTGAGATCGAAATGGTTACTTTTAGCTCGCTCTGTCTGCTTCGTGAGGATTTTACACCAGATAAATCGAGAATTTCTACCTTAAAACAGAGCAATTTCAGCTTTTAACTGGAAAGGATAAAGTTTAATTTATTTATGAGAAGGTCTTAAAATTATTGTAATATAGCAGAGTATTTAGAAATAGACACTGTCTAAAAGCGCGTTTTGAAAGGTTTTGAATCTACGTTGATTTCCTTTACTTGGCGTGTTGTATATAGAACTTTAACTTATGCCTGTGAATGTAAAGTGACAAAAGGATCCTAATATAATTTAATATCAGGAAATAAGTTATTAATTATGGTAGAATACCATATATTTCTTTTCAATATTTTTGGTCCAAACATCAAAATATTGAAGCCAATCTTTTATCAAACAAAACAGGGATAAATCTCCCGTTTCAATTGATCATTGCAACGTACATATTAGACTGTTTTAAGTCTAGTCTGTGATCAAGAAGATCATTAAAGAAACAAAAGTTTCACAATCTAGAGTGGGCTCTTTGGTCAAAGCTAAAGCGAACCAACCAGCATCAGTTTCACTTACCTAAGAGCAAGTTTTTGCAAGTGGAAGAGCATGAGGCTCAATTTCCACAGCGCTCTCCGATCCTCATGGTTAGTGCGCTCGTCTCCGGATCAAGCGGTCCGGGTTTGAGCCCTGGCCGGGGACATTGTGTTGTGTTCTTGGGCAAGACACTTAACTCTCACAGTGCCTCTCTCCACCCAGGTGTATAAATGGGCACCAGCGAATTTAATGCTGGGGGTAACCCTGCGATGGACTAGCATCCCATCCAGGGGGGAGTAGAAATACTCCTAGTCGCTTCATGCTACAGAAACCGGGATAAGTTCTGGCCTGATGGGTCACTTGGCTCGTATGCAGACTTTACCTTACCTTTACCTCCATTCCAGCAGCGTTCCTCCCCAAGGGGTGAGTGGTGGGTCAGGAACACTGGATCATTTCCCAAAACAGTGGCTGGTAATGTGTGTCTTCAGAAAATACCCTTACCCTCTGCATAGAGAGTCTTGCTAAATTCCAATGCGAAAGAGGTTTCAAAGCCCAAGGTTTCTTATGACAATAATTTCAAGATTATGCACTCTCAATTTCTATCGCGATTCACCCATGAGTTCCATATTGTTGACGAGGACTGTGCCCTCGTCAACTATCATGTGATAGAAATCGAGTGCGAATGAGCTAAGTTTTGGTATAAATCTACTAGTTGTTCAAAACACTGAAAGCAACCTCATCAGAGACACTTCAAAAATGCAAAGAAAGGTCTGCCATTTGGTTAACAACTGCACACTGCCAGGCTACTTACTATCTACATAGTATATATGAGTAGCATAGCCAACAAGAGAAGGGCATTCATGGTAGAGCATTAATAGATTCATATTATGCTTCTTACTAAACCTATGTTGCCACTGTTCAGATCGCTAACCCTGGCTTGTATTTCTACTTACTCTTGGTTCACAAGAGAACATTGCATGATTGATTTGGGGGGGGGGGGGGTAATCCCTTATAAATATGGGCTATACAGGTATGTGCGGCCCCAAAAGGTATGGTTTTTCAGTCGTTTTGGTCACAAATGGGGAACTGATTTTGGCCATTTTGGTGATAAATAGGGTATAGTTTTGCACAGTCTCTAGTCTTGAATTGGGAATGTTTTTGGAAGAAGCTACTTTTTCATCATTATCGACAAGATCATTGACAAAAGCCCTTTATAAATTGTGTCTAGGGCAACTGTGCCAACTGTAAGGGTCATAAATAGGGTATCAAATTTTTGGTCGGGTCTTAAATAGGGTAGGGAAAATCACAGATTTTGGTCATAAATAGGGTAAGGGTTTTGGGAAGTAAGCCGCACACCCCCACCCAATTTTTCTGGGAGTACTACCTCCATGGGGATTCATTGTCAAATCCTTTGAAGTTTGGCAGTGTGACCAATAGTGTGAATTTCATGCCCAAGGTATAACATGATATTGTTTTAGTGAGTTGTGACAATATTCTTAACTTGTAGGGAAGACACTCAAATCACAAGCTCCCTCCCTAAACAGAGGAGCTCATTGTTTTAGCACTTGTCTGTGCTTCTTGATCAAATCACTTTGAGAGCAACTTTACAAAAACAATATCAACTGCATTTTACTTTTTGATGCAAAAGTTGTGCCAAACTTCAAATGACTGACTACAAATCATTCAATGTTCGATGCCTACAGTTGAACTTACTGCAGGTGACCACCTAAAATCTCAAGCCTAGTTGGCCACTTACGAGAGCTTAGACAATATTGGGTCAAAATTCTGCCTCATTAGCATATGGTACCCCATGTTTAAATGTTTCATTTATGTGAAAAGTTAGCCTGCGAATACAGCCGCCTCTCATTCGCTCTTGCTACTATGTGCAAAATGCACTTGGTAGTGGGAGCTAATGAGAGGCGGCTGTATTCGCAGGCTAGTACAACTCAGGAATATGATAATGTCACAACACCTTATTATCCCATTTCGGCTCTATTATCTGTTAAATGGTCGCTTATGGGAGGTAAAGTTCAAACTTTAAGCTCTTAAAGTGGTTGCGGTCACTTATGAGAGGTGGTCCTTTACAAAAGTTTCCAGATATAGTTGTATTTTGGAAAACTGGTGGCTGAGGAGAGGTAGTCACTTACGAGAGGTGGTCGCAATGGGACCAGACCATGAAAAAATACTAAATATGTTGAGTTCATTGTGTCTTGCATGTTTACCACATGGTCATTACACCACTTTTTGAAGTCAAGTCATTTTTTTCATGCCTAACTCACCTTTGGTTACTCAGACATCATCAGGGGTAGATTTAGGTGAGGTACAAGGGGGCTGGGCCCGTGTTTTGTTGTATTATTGAAAAAATAGACCAACAGTCTTAAAGAGCGAATTTTTCATTAGGTTTAGGGGGCTGCCCTGCACTCTGCCGCAATAGGCCCTTTGCAGCTGGGGTCACGTGACCAAATTTTTCCCAGAAAATTGTTATATTATGGGCTATAACTTAAAGAATGCCAGAAATGGAAAGAGCACATCGAAAATACTAAAATGACCAAGTTTGAGGTCCCTGGAATTAAAGAGCAAGTTTATACGACAGTTTGAATTTTCGGAAAATTTAGAGGATTTGTATGGAAAATGTTGCTGGAGAGCAAGGTCTTGCTCTCCAGCAACTTTTTCCATACAAATCTTCTTATTCTTTTAAAAATTCGGACTGTCACAAAATCTCCTTCTTTAATGATGGGGGCCTCAAACTTGGCCATTTTGATATTTTCGACATGCTTTTTCCATTTCTGGCATTCATTAAGTTATAGCCCATAATTTTATGAAAAATAGGTCACGTGATGGCTTAGCTGCAAAGGGCCTATTTCTTCTGCCCCTCTATCTGAATTTTTTGGATCCAACCCTAGTCATGAGTGGGCTTGCAGGCCTTTTATTCCTGGACCCTATCTATAAAAAAAAATAAAATCTGCGTTATCTGCTCAAGCTGCTTGTCTTTCTAAGAAAGCTATTTAAAACTGCTTCTGATTTTGAACAAATACAATATATCAAGAATAGATAACCTCACATGTTGGAGAACAGCCTTGGTGGAGGGAGGTGGAGTGTACTTGACTTTATATGCTCGAGTATCAGGGTGTGGTGAGAGCCTGACTCAGTATCTGAACTTTTGTATCTATTTGGTCAGAGAAATTTCATTTTTGTCAGAGATTTTTTAAAACTGATGTCTTTCGCAACAGTGACCCTGGGAGAGAGTGACTCCCATATAAAACGGGCAGGGGTGCTCATTGTACATTTTAGGGGTTAAAGGACAGGTTTTGGTACCTCTTAGGGTGGTTACCCTCAAAAGGTTCACAGTGGGAGCTTTTGCAGTACCTTTTAGGGTATTAAGCTATAAAAAATATGACAGGAGATAACTTACTGTTTTAGAATTAGTATGTCTTAGGGGTGAAAAAAATTTCAAGCCACACCCACAAAGTGGGATCTTGGTACCTCTTGGGGGTTGTTTTCATAATTATATTTCCGACAAGCACACCCACCCTTTTTTATGGGAGTCCTCCCTGGAAAAAATTGTGGGAGGTGCGGTAGCCTCATGGTTAGTGCGCTCGTCTCCGGATCGAGCGGTCTGGGTTCAAGCCCTGGCCGGGGACATTGTGTTGTGTTCTTGGGCAAGACACTTAACTCTCACAGTGCCTCTCTCCACCCAGGTGTATAAATGGGTACCGGCGAACTTAATGCTGGGGGTAACCCTGCGATGGACTAGCATCCCATCCAGGGGGGAGTAGAAATACTCCTAGTCGCTCCATGTTACAGAAACCGGGATAAGCTCTGGCCTGATGGGCCACTTGGCTCGCATGCAGACTTTGCCTTTACCTCCCTGGGAATTGGGTGGAATTACAAGATACTGACAACCCATTACTGATCTAGGCCAGCAAATTTCTCTGGCTTCCTTGGTATGCTGAGTACTATTTAAGCCACATTTTATGATGGCACTCTTGCAATTCTACCCTGAGGACAGACTCAAATAAAATACATGGTCACTTTCCCCTGTCCTCCACCATTTGTTCAACTGTATATCCTGAGAATTTTCTGTTGAATCAAAATACATGATATCACCATTGCAGTGCATTGTGACATTGTAAGATGACAATTTATTAATTTAATGAAATAGGAATTGAATTATACGGAGGCTGTGGTCGGCTTTACATAAGTTCCAATACAAACTCTGTAATTTAATGATTGGGGATCCTGTGTTACCATGACACTGACACCCGCGATGTTCCTTGTCAGCGGCTGTCCCCAATACTCGCTCTCTCTCTCTTTTCGTCGCCATCTTTGCTGGTAAGTGAGGTGATGTTGTCTGCAACAATCCACTTCCATCTGCTTCAAACATGAAGCTTTTTCGTACCTTTACCAGTTACTTAAATCTTGAGCTTCAGAGCAATGTTCAGTTCTAAAATTATAAGAAAATGTGGCACAGCAATCTAGCGAAATTTTGTTGCAAATATTCAGTTGAAGTCGTTCACAGTTCTATTTTATCATCTCTTTTCAGCTTGTTATACCGCGCTAAAACTCTGTTGAATACATATTTTACAGATTCCTCCATACCATGGGGAAATTCATCAAGTCTGGCAAGGTTGTGTTGGTTTTAAATGGGCGTTATGCCGGCAAGAAAGCAGTAATTGTGAAAAACTACGACGATGGTACTACCGATAAACCTTATGGTCACGCGCTCGTTGCTGGAATTTCTCGTTATCCTCTGAAGGTAACAAAGAAAATGAGCAAGAAGAAGACAGCGAAGAGGTCTAGAATAAAGCCTTTCGTGAAGGTTTATAACTACAACCATCTTATGCCTACAAGGTGAGTCTCGATTCATTCCGAGTTGTGTTACGATTTGACCAGTAACCAGTCCCAGACTTCTTGTTTCCTTATAATAAATTCAACCCATTGGGTAAGAATATCAGCCCAGGCACAGTAATAATCTTAAGCTAGATACAAAATTGCAAATAGCTAAATAAACAAGTGAAAAAAAAAAAATGAATGGAAGATATAAAGAAATCTTAATTTTTGTCAATTTTTCAGTTGGTCAAAAATAAATAATCAGAAATATTCAAAAACTGATTGCCTACCATTTAAGCCATTTGCACTACTTTGTACAAAACCTTGTTGTTGTAGTAAAACTTGCAAATTATGATACTTGAGCAAACAGCTAGTGATGAACCAGCAAACTCTGAAAGTTTGTTCTGCGAAGTCATGCAGTCAATGGCTTATCTTGTTTTAGACAAACTTTGAAAGTTTGCTGTTGATTTTATGAGAACATTTTTATGAGAATGTGCATGTTTAAGCAAATCATTGCAAGCTGATGATAAGGAATGTGGGTATCCAAAAATGTTGCTATAAAGCTAGTAAGCAGAGGTGCATTTGAATCCAGCAAGTGACATCATGAGCACTGTGACACAATAGTCTTACAGATGACCTGTTTGGCAAAAAGGGATGACAACAAGGGAAATATGTGAAGATCGAGTGTTTTTCAATTGACTGTCACTTCACTTCCATTTAAGATTTCATTCTAAAAGTTGGCTGAAATACTTCTTTTGAGCTGCTCTTTCCAGTTGCATCGAATATTTATGATCAAGTAAAAATTTCAATTAAAAGTTTCAAACTACTGGATCATGGACTGTTTATATTACAGCAAGTTACGATAAAAAAAATCTGTTGTTTTTGAGCTGTCTTGTGAAGTACCTTAGTAGATTTTGATGCTTCACTGTAAAAGTTTGAAAGAAATATATGCATTGTCACATACTGAACACTGAGTTGGAAATTCAGTCGCAAGTAAAATTTCACTTGGTTCAGAGCTCTTTCTGCCAGCCGTAAGCTTGGGTGTTTATGGCACATGATCGAAAATGATGTTGATGTTTGTAAACTGATATCCTCGCTATTTGCAGGAGTGTGTGATCTTCATGATTTGAGAACCTGGTGTTTTCATTTGAAAACTGGCATTTAATCAAGATAATTTTAAGACGGCATCTATGAAATAAGATTGTTAATAACTTAATCATTTCTTTCACATAGATACTCTGTGGATGTTAACCTTGATAAGCAGATCATCAATAAAGACGTCTTCAGAGATCCAGCTTTAAAGCGCAAAGCCAAAAGGGAGGCTAAGGTCAAATTGGAAGAAAGGTAACTTAGTCACATCAATTGCTGTATTGTTGAGGCTGGGAGATCATAAAGTTGCCCCATTATCTTGGAAATTGTCTTGTGGAAGTGTGGTATCTAATGGATAGCACAGTGGACTCTGGATCAAGTGGTCTGAGTTCAAGCCCTAGCCAGGGTCTGCATTGTGTTCTAGTTGTTTAGTGCTACAGGAACTGGGATAAACTTTGACCTCATGCAGACTTAACCGTAACTTACCATTGTGTAGTTTCAGAAAATACCCAAATCCTCTGATAGCCAGGTTTCTGTTTTCCAATGCTGCACAGTGCACAAAGCATCCTTGTCAAAACTGGGTCTGAAATTAGT